>NC_056721.1:1058306-1185806 GCF_018831695.1 Puntigrus tetrazona | reverse complement strand
ACTCTTTCCGCTGTTTAACTGGAAGCAAATTGATGCTATGTAATAAAATAATACCTGATCAGCTGTTCTCCGTGTCCGTCAGCGCCATTCTGATCCTGTAAATCAATGACAGCTTTACTAATGTCAGATTCTTCATCGTTTTTACTGTGTGCCTGATCATCTGCTGCCGCAAACCGCCCCAGATTAGCCGTCAATACAATCAATAACACAGCAATCACAGCAGCGCGATTACTGAAACTCATCGTGCTCGCAAACAGAAATATTCATTAGACATATGGGGAAAAATCGCAAAACAAACTCATGTCGCCACAATCCATGTTTCGCAGAGTAAATTCGTCGTCATCACTACATACCCGGAAACCCTGGGAGATGTAGTTTCTAGGATATGCGGATCTGTAGTTCTCCCATTGGGAAGTTTTAAGCCGACGTAATTGCGTAAAACGTAGATATCGTGTGTTGAAATTTACATATACTTTTAGTCACTTATAGCATCCACCAAAATATACGCGTTATCGTTGCAGAGAAGAAAACTGCAGTTTAAAAGCGGACGTGCTGACGTCACATTAGAGTTGTGGCTGCTGGGAGTTGTGGTTCAAATGAGGTGGGCGTGTCTACAATGCGCAATTCTGGGATGCATTCGTTTGGAAAGACATCCTGGTGAAAACACAGGACGTCCACTTAGATAAATGACTTATTTGACGTCTTTTCTGCGCGAGCAATGGCATTAATGTTCACACATAGGCTACATGATCGTGAGATGCTGTGTGGGTGCAGCACTGGATCTCAAACTCTGCTTTATTAGCAGTAGTCATTATTAAAACAATACGCTGCTATATTCTATTCACGTTTGTTATTTAACGTTTTTAACATCTCTTCTATTGTTCTGTGTGGTCACCGTCCAGCAGGACAGATGAAATAATTGCTTATTTTGAGCTCCAACTCTAAACAATATGCATTAATGGAGCCACTCAATTTCCCCTACGCGCCTTTACGCTATACCTGCCTATTTCGCGGCGTCTCCGAGAAAACCGGACCGTGCATGCAGCGTTACGTAATCAAGTAAAGTCATGCATAGTAATTTTCACACGGTCCCTCCTTTGCAGACGGTCCCTTGAACATTTCCCCGATATGTGCGTAACGCAGAGTCCCATGCGCTTCCATTCATTAGCAGCGCGCAGGAGGGTGTGTGTGTGTGTGAGCGCGTGAGTGTGCGTGTGCGCGTGTGACACACGGGATGAAGATGATGAGACTCCACTAGGACAAGTGAACCTTCTAGATTGGATAAATTTCGGGATCGGACCTGATCGAGCGTGTCTGCGCTCGGACTCTCCATCTGCGTCCAACCGGACACGTATCTGCCAGTATAGCCTACATATTGCTAGAAGAATATCTGCGTCTCTCTGTATAATGCCGACACATATGAGATTTCGGAGAAGGTCATTTCTCGGGCTTTTATTTCTATTCTCGCTCTCCACTTCTGCGCTGTACTTCATCTATTCGGCTCCCGGCATAGGTAAGGCACTGAAACATATCGGTTTGATAAGAAAGAATAACGTCTATATTGAATACATGTGGGTGACATCTGCAGTCTGGTTATTTAGGCTGGTCTGTCTTATGCGGGCTAGTCGGGTTTGGCGATTGATGATGGTCGTATGATGAGTGTTTTCATGTATATCATACAGCCTGCAGTATTATCATATAATAATAACAGTGTTTAGAGAGCAAATCCTATCAGAACCACGTCGTTTACTGTGGTCAGTACGTATGAAGAAGACCTCCATTATAGAGAACACTTTCATATCTCCGAGGCAAACAGCATAAACGGGTCCTGTCTGACTGAATCGCGCTTTGTTTTTTTGTTTTTTTGCTTTGTTTTTGTTTAGTTTTTTTCACTTTGTTAATAGACGGTGTTCCATTAACATCGCAAACCGTGCCGATATTAGGATAACCCCGGCCTTTCCGGGAGCTTTCGCTTCTCTAGCGCGCAGTTTTCGATCAGATCCCGCCCCAAAGACGCGCCTTCCCGGCAGAGAAACTACAGCCCGTGACCGATCCGGTCATCAATATTTTATGAAGACATGCTGCCGTTGCTAAGAACTATTTAATAATTTTTTTATTTTTTTTTATCACAGATTACAGTAGGATTTGTCGATTACGACTGGCGAAGAACTTTGCATCAGCTTTATTTTATTTATTTATTTATTTATTTATTTATTTATTTATTTATTTTCAAACATTAACAATGCGTTATAAAAGTTATTTGTTAATATACAAAAATGGCATGAAACATAAACCGCCCACTTTTTTTTTTTTTTTTTTTTTATAAATCCATATACCTAAGCCTGTATATAACAAGGTTGCTATAAACGGCCTAAAAAGTGAGGGAGAGTATAAAAGGATAGGCTAATAACATTGAGATAAAACTAGAGGCTTTGCACAGCTGTGGTTCTTTACAAAGAAACCCGGTGCGCTCAAGTGTGTTTCATTTCTGTGTGCGATTTTTATTTTCTTGACATTGTCTTTGTCATTTAACCTATGGGCGGCCCCTTCTCCTCCGTAGCCTGTGTCTGCTTTCCCCAGCTTATTTCTAAATTGGCTTAATTATTAATGGAGGCGCTTTAAAAACCATTTTAGCTTCCTTCTGCTGTGGGACTTCCCCCCGTGTTTGAAAGAAGAACAAGGACCAGTAATTCTAGTATGTTAATAATGAATGAAAATATTTTTCGCAGAAGTTGCGTTTGTCCCAGAGGGAGGTGATTAACATGCGAAGGGAAGGAAAGCGATGGGAATGCCCTCTTTTGGAAGACATCCCTAGTGTCTGGTATTTCTGCTAATAACTGTGGCCTTGGCACTAGATGAAGTAAAAAAAAAAAAAAAAAAATGAATTAAATAATTGAGTTAAATAATTAACCATTAATAAAGTATTAGCTCTTCTTTGTGAGCCGGTGACCCGAAAAATTAATCGGGTTTATTAATCTTAAAGGGTTACTTTAATATGAAAATATGAAATCTATGGAACGCAAATAAGGTTATGTGTAAAGATAAGGAACGCTTTAGTTGTATTGAATAGGATTAGAGGTGTAGAATAAGGCATTAACGGGTGCTACTAAAAATATTCTAGTAATATGCATGCTTATGAACTATTATTATATTACCAAAATACCAAATATTTTTTAATTTTGTCATCATCGTATTATCAACATGATCACTAAATATTGTAAACACAAGCTCAACTATATCTGTGTCACGTGAGCACAACCTTTACCGATTCTCGAAAGCGCTTGAATGTGTAAAAAAAACCTAATTGGTTGCTCTAGCAAGTACGGTTGAGCTGCAGCTGATCATATTTGATATGCTCTCTGTATGCGCGTTGAACGATATGTATAGGTGTAAAGATATTGTGTTCAGCGGCTCTGATGCATATGGATTACTTACGGATGCCTTTTTGAACTTGAAACTGTTGGTTGCCTGCGCTTTCGATAAATGTACTAAATTATGAGACAATTTAAAAATATCTTAATATGTCTTTAAAAGATAATTGAAAGTCTAATTGGAATGACCTTTTAGGCCTTTTAAGGACTCCAAATCGAACGAGCTGTAGGCTTTAATAAGACTCTTTATCTTCTCAACCGTTATACATATTGTATGAAGTTGCAGGTAACATTTTTACATCATCAAACCCCAAAATAATCAACAAAATATTAACATTAATTAACTACATGCGCTGATATGGTTAGGGCTAGGATGTTTAAGGGTTACTTTCGAGTTGTTGTTTTTTTTTTTTTTTATTGATGCCAATTAGGTGGAATATCTTTACATTGTTACATTGTAAATAGGCTTTATCATACTGGATTACAATTAACAGTCATTAATATTTGCTGAGAAAAGACCTCAAATATTAACAGCTCAAACCGCAGATAAACGCCTGGCATAGATATAAGTTTAAAAAATAGACACTTATGAGAAGTGTCAGAATTGACATATCTTTTCTTCTGTATTGTGACATACAAACGTAATGGATTATTCACAATCAAATCCATAACATGCAAATATAGGATTACCTATAGAAATATATAGGATTACCAGTATTAAATCAACTAGTTTTGCGGTTTCACCCGGCACTAGATATTAAAAGGGTTTGGCAATTTTCAGAAATCAGTGTACCAGGAATTACAGTAGATCCAGTTGACCTCAATTTAGTCAAAGACACACTATAAGAGTGCCGTGTATCTTTCTATATTTATCTCAATGAGAAATGCAGTGGAACCATGGAGATACATGTCTCGTGTCCCCATGGAAACAACGGCAGCGGTTCTATTACCCCTGAGGGGTATTTAATGCTCGTCAAGGGAATTAGGTTCGTAGGTCAACGAAACCTTCAGTAAACAACTTACTGCTCTTTTCACACACGCCACAGCTCGGGGGGGAAGGATCGCGGGCCACAGATGTGTCTGATTGCTGCAGTTTATTGAATTAAACCTGGAGAAATCCTGCCCGGAGCTCACTGGAACACGGATCCTATTTATAGACGCGGACCCCATGGAAACCCAGGTGCCTCCGCTCGTCCCGAACGCCGAGCAGAAAAGACGAAAGAGGACGAGGAACGTCTTTCTTCAGCCCAACCCTAAATGTGCAGTCCAGGTTCAAAAAGGGTCAGATCTGGGGATTGGAGAAACGGAGGAATACGTCTGACATAATCCCGATGTTCGTGAAATCATTGTTGAGCAACGTCTCTAATCCATGACTGCGTGATTAGATCCGATGATTCCCATGAGATGGTGCTCCTATATGAGATTATGCCAAGTGGGACATGTCAACATCTTTGTTGGTCCTGGAAAAACATTCAAACCGAGAAGATTATTGGGTTACGTTTATAGACTACAGTTAGGGTTTATCCCTTAGGTTTTAGGGGTTGTTAGCAGTTGGTATTGTGAAAGAAGTGTTAAGAAGCTAACAGCGTATATGGTTGCATTTACATTTAGTCATTTAGCAGACGCTTTTATCCAAAGCGACGTTGTTTAAAGGTTGTTCATCAAACCGCTGTGTTCCACTGCATAGGATCTTGCACCGCATTGTGCGTTGGTCTTTCAAAAATAGTGATCTACCATAATTTCCGTGAAGCCTGTGGTTGAGATTGACAGACCTGTGATTGCATTGCATGCTAAGCCACAGCATGCATGTACGTAGGTTACTGTTAAAAAATGGGCTAGAATATATGCCATCATCTTTATCATTGTGTATAAACACCAGGTCAAATACTAAGCTGAATCAAACTGAAAAGACAGGATTCGTCAATGTTTTCTGAGGCGCTTCTAAGTGAATGGCTACACTAATTTAACACTGCATAAAACTTTTGCGAATTTAGCACCGTTTCCATTTAACTTGTCAAAGAGAATTACTTTCTGAAACTGGCAAGTTGGAGTAGCCACCAATTAGATTCATTTTCATATTATGATGAATTCATTTTACCTCAGTGCAAGCAGACGACAGTTGTAAGACCATTTTAGAAATATCTTAAATGCTGTTAATAAGTTATCACATCCCATCATGCGAAGTCACATTCATTTTTGATGAGCATGGTGGAATTTATTTGGTAAATGTGTTTCCATCCTAGTTTATGTGCATTTTGTATTTTTTGGATATAAAGTTTATCCTACTCGAGTTTTTGTTTGCAATTTTTTTGAATTTATGCACACCTTGGCATTTTTTTTATGTGATAATAAATGTGCATAAAACATTTGTGGATAGCTAATATTAAAGATATTTTTTTTTGTAATTTTTATAAATCCTTGATGACTGATCCAAGTCAAATTCCTCCTTGACTCGAAATTTCTGCCTACACCAGAGGTCTTCAACCCTGCCCCTGAAGACCTGTGTAGAGTTTAACACATCAGCACCATCTAATCAAAAGTCTATAAATCACAGGCAGGTGCACTGGAGCAGGTTTGTAATAAATAATATATTGAAGTATTTGGAAATTATTTCCTACTTCATCAGTGTATATTAAGTGAAAGCAAGACTAGGAGTATGCATGCATGTAAGAAAGGTTAACACTTTTGTATGCGTGACTATTGCTATTTTCCTCTTCAAGCTTTGAGCATTGCACTATTTGTGCATTGCGCAATTTTGCGCAGGTTGTTCGACGCCAAAATCCCCGAAAACCTACTTAAACGAACACTCATGGAGGCGCATGCAAATTTGTCAAATCTACAAATGACCCTTCCGTGACGTGAGAGGGGTTTTATCTTTGTAAAAGTTAATGAACTGTGTGACTGGCTCGTGGAAAGTAGTCGCTCAGAGGCAGGGCATGCCAGCTGGTCTCTGGTTAGTGTCCTATTTGCATGGCCATTTGTTTACAGAAGATTGGGGCACATGGAAACTCAACAAGAAGGAACATTGGGAAAAGAAAGGTGAAAGCATCTATCGTTCTGTGATGTTTCCCATGCTGTAGTTTGATACATGTGTTGGACAAAGAACAACACACTGACCATGGGTATACATCCTTTAAGGAATCTTTTTTTATAAAACAATTTTACGAATGCTTGCAGTACCACTAGTTCTGCAGTAATGCGGCAGAAAGGCCGTGTTTTGTGTTACTTTGGTGAAAAGCTGCCAGTTGTCGGACGTAGGATGTTATTGGCTACATGTTGTACCTGCACTGAAAACACGTCCACTAGAGCTGCCATCTAATGTCCAAGGACAGTCATGTGACACTAAATACTGCAGTGAGAATGGAATTTGGTTAAACATCAACTGGGGGAGGCAGCGCACCTTCCCAATCACTACTACATGTAATCCTCTTAGCCCTTTCACTAGCCACGTGAAAAATGACTGAGCTAATCTGTTTACTCGTTGCATTGACATGGTAATCAACAGTCTTATCATCGTATCATCCACACAGTGCTGCTTGAAAGTTTGTGAACCCTTTGCAATTTTCTGCATAAATATATCTAAGCCATCTAAGTGCCCTGGGTTCCTCCTGATGCACGATAACTCCCGGCCTCTGAGTGTCTGCATTCAGCTTTTGAATGAGGAGGACATTGATGTCACAGTACATGTGATCTATGATTGGACCACAGGTGCTGTCTCATCCTACAAGTAAAGAGGAGGACCCTAACAATACCACCCGAAACACCATTGTTTTTTAGGGAGTTGTTTGGCTTTTGCCTCTCTAGTGCATCTGCTGTTGCTTTGCACCAAAGCAGGTAAAACCGATCCACAGTCACTTCTGCTATCTGCAGTATAACCCACGAGAGCATTATGCAGTTTAATTAGCTCTAATTCATTGTGTTTACCTTTAAAATGTACTTTTTTCATTGTGCAGTGGTGGCCAAATTTGTTAGAATACTTGGCATATTTAAGAGGTTTACGTTGTTTTTGTTGAACTGGCCGTTATAGCATCCATAAAACAAACTATTAGCAGATCTAACAGCGACGGAAGGTATCTTCTAGAACATTGACAATGAAGGACTGACCCCTCAAAGCCCAGACCTCATCCACACTGGGAAAATTTGGGGCAAGTTGGTAAACGAACTGGACAGATCTGTTGTACTATCAAAGAGATGAGAGGTAACATTAGTGTTGAAGCTCTCAGGAAATATATTGACGTTATTCCAGAGAGATGTGCTGCCGTAATTGCTGCAAAAGGTGGATTTGTCTGTTAAGATGACTTAAAAACCTGCAGCATAAAATCTGAAAAGGCACAATAGAGTTTTTAGCTTTTACATGAGGTTCGCTTTCTGGTGGCACTGCACCTGTGTGGGTGTTTACAGGCAGCGACATGCAACATTACTTTCATTTGACTGCCACCGTAGCATCCAGAAAGGAGGAAACTCTGGTCTTACAGTACAAATGTTCGCGGCATATCCAAACGCTGCATGCTGCAACGGGATGCCGCCTTTTCTAAATAACTCTGGACCGGCTTCCTTAGTCAAATGTTCAAATAAACAATTCTAAAATATAAACAGAGCGGAATGAAAGGGCCCCGCTTTGACCAGTTGGAAAACTGTGTTACTCGGCTTAAACAGAAACAATTAACAGCCTGCAGTATAGCTATAAACTGATGTTTACTGTACTATGTCGGGACAAAGACAAGGAAATGTGTCAGCAGAAGCTACCAGTTAAGAGATAGAATTCCATAATAAAGGTTTGATTCACATGTACAAACTAAAATAAGTGAACCCGTGACCTTAACCCACAGACGGAGTGCAGCTTCCACAAAGAATTACAACCAAAAATATTTCAATTTGCCGCTAATTAATCGAAACGTAATTGCCACGTGTTGGTGTGATCTTTGTTTCTAGATCTTGATTGAATAATGCGATAAAAACCACTGATCGATGTAAAGCTGGGTAACAGTTTAGTATTCTCACTCTCAACTAGACGCTTCGTTAACATAAAAAAAAATGTCTTGTTTCCAGCCAAAATTGTAACTTTTTTTTTTTTATGATGAGTTTACTTAATCCGCCAAATGGGGAAATTACGTTTTCTGTTTTTAAATAAGATTATTTTGCTTACCCCATTTGCTAATTATTTAGCTTGTTCTAATCAAAAAGTCGCTTAAGCAGCAAATTAAGTGTTTATTGAGGCAAAAGTCATAGTTAATGGTTTGTTATTGGCGAGAATTGGACCCTAAAATAAAGCGTGATCGTAATATATATATATCAATGGTAAAAACTTTACTTTGATTCTTACATTTGCTCATTGGATGCTTGCTTTTGGAAAAGCGTTCTGCTTTGACATGTTTATGTTTCTCACAACACTAGGTGAGTTATTTGCATCACAGATGGTAGCGTGGAGGGGCGCAACACTAATTAAACACATATCTTGCCAGGCAGACGATTGTCGTGTTGTTACAGCAACATGGACCTCTGTTGATACTACTGTCGTCATGGTAGCCGTTGTCACATGCCTGCCGTGTCATGGCAAGGCAGCCGATTGATTGGATGCATCCGAGAGCATCAAAGCCTGGTGTTAAGCTACGTTGCATATGCCACAAAAAAATAGAATTATTTTGTATGTGCATTTGCATTTATTCCTTTACAAGATAAATGAGAAGTTTAAAAGTATCTAAATATTATTTGGAATCATTACAAGTTCTGAAAGGATACTGTGAAATGTTCACATAAAAATAATAGAATTAAGAGGTTATTTTCTGTTATTTGTTATTAGTTTTTGTAAAGCAGGGCAAAAATAATTCATTATTTACTGAAAACCGTGCCCTTCCTTATAACTCTCAGGTTTTACTTGCAAAGTATGAATTGGATTTTTGATGCATTGAATAGTAAAAAAAATATTTCTTAAACTTTTTTTTGTAAATGTAAATGGACAGGTTTCTGAATATTAAATTAGTGTTAATGTGTTAATGCTATATGTTGGTGATCTTTTGACACACATAATCTTGAAGATTAGTTCTTGCTAATTTAATATGACAGAAAATGTCATTATGAATGTAACTGCATTGGTGTGCAGACCTCTGTTCATTGGAGTTGACAGTATCAAATATAAGAGGAAGAGAAACAGATAAAGGAAGTGTTTCTCTCTCTGTGTGTGTGTGTGTGTGGTTTTTGGGGTTTATGGAAATTAGTTTAATGACATGGGTATGACAGAGGTATTGGAATTTGAAGGTGGTTTACGAGTACACTGCCAATGTCCCCATAATTCAAAACACTTAAAAAACAAAATTGTGTGTAGAGATACAGTTTTTTCAGTATAAAAACCATTATGTCTAAATGACAGTTGCCTGGTTAGATTCCTGTGCCTGAAAGAAAGCTAACTCTTGGCAACGTGATCTCCATCAAGTGTCTTTTCACACAATGAAAACAACAGAACAAAGATAAACCACCCGATGAATGAATTACAATTCCTCCTGTCTTTCTTCTCGAATAACTTTTCAAAATGACTGAATATTCAGGGTTTATTCGCAGTTTAGAGAACTAATCTTTACATTTTCAAAAATCGTATTTTTTAATACGCTGTCATGCTTTTACTGTGTTTTATTATGTTTGTTTGATTGGATTTGCACAGATTTGGTTATCTGTTCTTGCAAATGAACTTTTATCATTTACCATTTCTCTATAAAGAGTTTATTACATATGCAAAGTGTTAAAAACAGTTCAGCATTTTAATACAAGAATGGCTCAGCGGGCACTTTAAGTATTACTGACAAAACAGTCATTAACAGCAAAAGCATGCTTCTTAATGAGAACAAGAACTTTTTGTCTCAAGATGCACACCGGTAACGAGTTTTCTAAGTCAAAAATGACTTAAATGTCCTAATTGAACTATGGGCCTAATCCTGGTTTAGGCTAAGTCTCGTTTTTGAAACCAGGCCATTTTGTAATAAATTCTATAATTGTATATACTGTACAATTTACTGTAAAAATATTTACGGTAGTTCGTGAATAATTTTTTGACAGTTTTTACAAATGAGGATGTCCAGAAAAGGAGGTTTTGTCACCTTCAGCTGACAAAAATGATGAAAAAAAGAATAATTTCTAAACTTCTCTTATTACTTAAGACAAGAACACACACAGCTCTACCCTAAAACCAAACGCACATTCACACAGGAATATTTGGAATACGTAAATCCACCTTAAGCAAGCATGCAGTGTGTGTGTGTGTGTGTGTGTGTGTGCGTGTCCGCGCATGTGTATGTTAGGATTGGCTTATAAGTTAGCCTATTTAAAGAACGTTGGGTGTGAATGGAAACTCCTGAAACGAATGCAAACACAAGCTTGCAGTTTTTTTTACTGTGTTTATATTCGAACTTGATATGATAAAGTACATTGTGCAGAAGTCGCACCAGCAAACGAGGTGTAATGAGTTAACACTGCAGCTCTGTGTGAAGACCCGATGTGTTGATTTGATGCTGACTGATGACTTCCTGTAATTGTTTGACTGAAGTTCGGACCTCCGGCGCTCGCTATGTCATCTCTACTACACTAAAATAATCACTAACCCTAATCAATCTCACTGCTCAGGAAGAGTGTGTGTGTGTGTGTGTGTGTGTGCACCTGGTATTTATCACGTTATGGTGACCAAATGTCCCCCCTGAGGATAGGAATACCATTTTGACCTTGTGGGGACATTTTTGAGGAAACAAGATAATAAAAATGAAAATCTAAAAATGTCAGTAGTTTCCTGTAAGGGGTTTAGGTGTAGAGCAATAACACGTACAGTCTGTACAGTATAAAAACATTACACCTATGGAGAGTCCCCGTAAAACATGGAAATGCATGTGTGTGTTTGTGTGTGAGTGTGCGTGTGTGTGTGTGTGTGTGTGTGTGTGTGTGTGTGTGTGGTGCATGGGTGGGCTTCACCAGTTCCTTATGAGTAACCCATGACTGGCCTTCATGTGATCTGGGTCCACAATTCAAGGTCATTGCTAGCATACGTGTCTCACTTTTATATTTTTCAAGTTTTTTGGCACTATTATTAATAGCATTATTGAGCAGCACAAATTTTTTTAAGCATAATGTTCTTTATAAAATATTTAAGACATCAAATATTGCTATATTTTCGATAAAATAGTGAAAATATAGTGAGACTTATGAGAAATCTTATTGACCCAAATATTTTGAATGTTTTTTTTTCAAGCAGCACTTTTATTAATAGACCATCAGATCTATATTTAGATTGAGCTGGCATTTTTTTTTTTTTACATTTTTCAATCAGAAAGCACACACACACCGGCGGCGGCGGCATGATCATGTGATCGCAGCTTACCGAAGTCACAAGGCACTTTATGGTCTGGAGAGTCTAAAATGCTGGCATACTGCTGACAGGACATAAGATGGTACATGTCAGGAAAAATCATTGGGAGCGGTCGTATCGAGCGATAAAATGCATGCTGATATTAGTCAAACAACTCCTCACAATGCTTATGTGAATGTAATTATATGTCATCACACAAATGTTAGGATACAGAGCTGGGTGAGGTCATCAGGACCCAGGATACATGAAAAATGAGATGATGCAAACAGAATCATAAAGATTTTATGGACATGTTTATTAGTGCTTTGGTGATAAGCTTATAGGTCATGATATATTAAGCTAAACGCTTTAGAAGACATGATGCAATTACCAAATAGTCCATTCGAAAATTAGCTGCATTAATCGCATAGAGCAATGAGACACACACACACACAGGGTAATCAGAGCTTAAGGTAGGCATACATTCCTAAGATTCCTGTTTGTGTGTGTGTGTGTGTGAAGAAACAGAGAAGGTACACTATTAACCACATACATGTAGCACCCATTATCCCAGTGCTTCCTTCTGAAATTAGATTTGTGGCCAAACTGTTCTAAAGATGCACACGTGACACACACACACACACACACACACAGTTAGAGTGTGAGCAAAGATGTGTGGGTTATCTGAGGGACGGCCTATCAGCACATAAAGAGCCATTGTTTTCTGCTTTATCAGCACGGCCTTGTGACTGTGCAGGACACACACACACACACACACACACTTGCGAAGGACAGAGTCCAGCACTGTAGGCTAGCACACATTTTATTTTGTTGATTCAAAAATTTTACATCGATGCCTGAAATTAAGGTAGTTTTTCTTACGGCACGTTAAAGTGTGTAAAATCTATCAAACACGGGGGCCGTGGGGTTCTCACTCAACCAACTCTACCATGATAACTGATTTGTTCTCTCTAGAAAATGTTCTTCTCTTTTGTTGTTGGTTTGCAGACTGAGGGCATAATCATTACGTGTTGTGTCAGTAAGTATGCAGTTATTCTGATGATAATAGCTCTCTCTTTTTCTCTCTCAGTTAATGAGTACCTGTTCATGGTCCAGGCCCGCGGGATCCAGATCCGCGAGAATGTTAGGAACATGGGAGTTCAGGTTCTCGAGCAGATGGTCCGCAGCGCCTACAATGTCAACGGCACAGGTACGAAACGTTACAAAGAGCAGAGAACAGACCACTAATCTTCCTTCCTATAGAACATCCCGTCAGCAGCGACGACAATGCATGACATCCTTCTGAGACCCACCTAAAGCAGCACAGTTTTCGTTCATAAACAAGGTTAAGACGTAAGCCAATGTTCAACTTTAACATACTTTACAGTGCTGATTCAGCGAAAATCTTTAAACCGAAATTCCCTTGATCCTTTGACGTATAAGAGTTCATTGTGCTATGAAATCCTGTAATCTTAGTTTTACACACCGTTCTGTTATTGTGCTGAGGTTTCTACGACCTGAAACGTGACGCTGAACGAAACGAACTTGGTTGTTTGGCATGTCGGTCAGATGGCCTCGTGGGAGGGCCTCGGCCAATAAAACCTGCCGTGTATTCCAGATCTTCAGCCGAAGATCTGGCTATTCAAGACTAGTCTAAACGAGTCTTGTTGGATGTGCCACTCTATGATGTAATAGTGAGGATAACCCCGCCTCCGCAGAAGATCATCAACGCTGTTGTTTAGCCCCACCCGTGATTATATATCACTATGGGTTTAGCCCTGCCCACCGATTATACATCACTGCCTGTTTGGCCCTTCCCACCGATTCTATATATTCTCCATTTATGTCCATTTACTTTTATGACAGAGAACATCGTTTTTGAATGCAAACATGTAACTACAAAACCAAAAGAGGGAGTTTTCAGGGTTAAACACCAAACATTTGTACCCCTGCAAAGTCCATGGTGGGATTTAGGGTTTGTGAAGTATGCGGTCTCAAAGAAAAATAAATTAATGCAATAAAAACTCTGTATGAATGTGTGATTCTCTTATTTTCTAGACTATACGTATGAGTTTAACTTAAGTGAGACGGATGTTTCCACCACTCCTTACCTCCCGGAGGGCTTCACGTACAAGTCTGATCAGGTCTGCCCAGAGAAACTGCCCTCCATGAGTAAGTGCAGGAATTTAATGTTTCTTTTGGTACTTTTGAGGAAACACACTCCAGAAGTCATTTGCACTTTGTGCAAACTTTGACAAAACCAGCTAATCTTCTTATCTCACACCTGAAGCGGGTCATTTTAAAATAACAAAATGACATGAAATATTAAATGGCCACCAAATAAAAGATAAAAGTACTTGTTTTTGGAATAGAGCTTGTGCAGATTAGTTTCTGGTGTCGCACAATGAATGTGCTCACAAAGCTCACATATACTGGTGCGATCGACAGCAATTGCTCTCTCTTTCTTTCTGTCAGAGGGCAAGATGAAAGTGAACATGAGTGAGATCGCTCTAGAGGAGGTTGAGAGACTTCTCAAGAAAGCAGATCCTAGTTTGTCACTCGGGGGCCACTGGAAACCACACGACTGTCTCCCACGCTGGAAGGTTCGTTATAAAAAGTCAAGCCACCTGATTCTTTTTTTCTTTTTTTGCGGTTGTACTCTGAAGTACGGAGAGTTTGCTTCACAAAAAGCTGTTGCAACATGTGTTGAGTCTGATATTTTTTTAAAACGCCTGTCATTTGCTTCTGTTTGTGTGGTTTTAGACCCAGTGTTTTAAATGTTAAAAATTAAAAAGTTAAAAAATTAAAATGTTTTGTGCAAGAAACAGAAGATTTTTTTTTAATCAAACGTAATTTTGTTAACATGCTTATTATATGGTACATAGCCTAACATCGAACATCTAAATTCTAAGATTATTTAAAACACAATTTAGGAATTAACTAAAATGGAAAAAAGTCAATCGGACAGTATTTTATTTTAGTATTTTTATTTATTTAGGCTATTTATTCATTTAGTTAGTTGGTTATTCATTTAGCGTTTGTGAATTTTAGATACAGCATGGTAGCAATCTTTTAAAAAGCATCTAGAAACTGTGCTAAAACCATGAAGATATATACAATATTTTATATTTTCAAAATGTCATCAAACATATCTTTAAATATTCAATATTTATCACCTAGCTCTGACACACACATACTTGGATCTTACATACTTAGATTATTAGAGCATCTTAGATATTTCGTCATTTTTTGTGTTCATGCTTTAGGTGGCCATCTTGGTTCCTTTCCGTAATCGCCATGAGCACCTTCCCATACTTTTCCGACATCTGATCCCAGCTCTTCAGAGGCAGAGACTGCAGTTTGGTTTCTACGTTATTGAGCAGGTCAGAAAAAGAAAGCTGTATCACTGTTCAACCCCCGTATCCAAATTCTTTTTACAGCAAGTGTACAAATTTGTATACTGCAAAAAAAATGTTTGTGTTGTACGCCGTTCTGACCCAGAAGATCTGGGCTCTGTCAAACTATTCTATATTGTCCCAGTGAAACGCGGCAGAACACAAGAACGGGTTTACAAGTGATTTATGCACTACACATTACGATTAATTCAGCTCAGCTCCTGTGGATGTGTCACTTAAATGAAGTCAAATCAATGTTTGTGCGTGTCCACAGGCGAGAGATGAACCGTTCAATCGTGCCATGCTGTTTAATGTTGGTTTCAAAGAGGCCATGAAGGACTTGAACTGGGACTGCGTGATATTTCACGACGTTGACCACATTCTGGAAAATGACCGCAACTATTATGGTTGTGGTGAAATGCCAAGACACTTTGCGGTCAAACTCAACAAGTACTCTTACATGTGAGTTTTCCAAAACAGGCTGTTTTTGAAACGTTGTTTGGTCTTGTATATGCGTTATGAATGATGTTTGCTTGTGAGTAAAGATGCGTGTGTCTTTGAACATGCAGGCTTCCATACGAGGAGTTCTTTGGTGGGGTGAGTGGACTCACCGTGTCGCAGTTCAGGAAGATAAATGGCTTTCCCAATGCATTCTGGGGTTGGGGAGGGGAAGACGACGACCTATGGAACAGGTATGAAGGTGAAATGCTTTAGAGCTGATAACGCTCTGTCTTATCGGGAAATACACTCCCATAAAAGTGGTTTACTGTAAAAGGTGATAATAACTCTTCCTCAGCTGGATTATCTGGAGTGATTGCCAATGGTCGTTAAAGGTGCGCTCGGTAATTTCCCCTCAATTAAGAAGGATTACATTGAAAAAAAATGAGTAGCACTTTCGGAAAACGCGATTTTAAAGCCTAATTTTATTTCACATCGCTACTATTACTCTTAAAAAGAAGTAGACTTTCATTTCATTTCATTTCATTGTACACTAAAACCATTGCTTTTATTTATTAAGTAATCTTGAGTTTCATGTAGTAAGTGTACTCAAATCAATGTACTTTTAGTACATTTGTGTTTAACCAAAATCATACAGAATTGCCCCCAAAAATCGCCCAATTGTTTATATGTCCGAACAGGTTAAGACGTATTACTATAAACGTACACAATAATATAAGTATGACAGATGTATGCTGTAGTGCCACATACATTACAAAAAAAGTCCAAGCTAAGTAAACTTAGATTATGAAATCATATTTTAGGTATGTCGCAATCAAGTACAAGTATAGGCCAAATAGGTCCCAATTTATATTAGGTGGCCTTGACTACTACAACAGTATGTACTTATACTTATAATTTATAGTATTTTTTTATAGAATGCAATTATTGTGTACATACATGTTTTTACATTGTACATATATCTGTAAAATATATTTATAATTACAGTGTTGACCCATCCCTTAAACCTTAAACCTGTTTAACCCACCCTTAAACCTATCCATACCACCAAACCTGTCCCTAACCTTACCTTCACCCTTACTTCAACAGTAAAATGTGTTTTGCGATACAATATGAACACAATAAGTACATTGTACTTATTTTTGTCTGTAAGTACACTTGTATGGGAAAAGAGTTTGAATTACCTTCCTCGACTTAAAGTAGACTTAAGTAGACTTAAAGTATATTCACTTATTTTTTTTAATCGACACTAGTATGTGTTTTTTGCAGGGTTCAGTTTGCTGGCTACAAAGTGAGTCGACCTCACGGAGACACTGGTCGCTATATGTCCATACCACACCACCACCGAGGGGAAGTCCAGTTTCTAGGCAGGTAAGACGAGAACAGCCGTTTCTGCGTGTATCTTTCGTCACATTTCAGATGACATCCTGAGCAAGAGCAGTCAAATTCACTGTGGTGATGTTGGGTAACAGAATGCAATGGTTCTTACATAAACAATTATTATGCAAATCGTTGCGTTCAATTGAATTTCATGGAAAAGGCCCGGTCTTTCGTTAGATTAAGCTTTTTTTGTGAAACACGTGAAATTTCATTACAGGGATATTATAGTTTGTTCTGCTTGCGTTTTATCATCGGGCTGAAAGACACTTTTGCCAAGCTGCTCAAAACAGCTTTTCTCCTTTTGTTTTTCAGATACAAGTTGCTCCGTAGATCCAAGGAGAGACAGAGCCTGGATGGCCTGAATAACTTGAATTACTCCCCTCTAGTGTCCCGGAAGAGTCTGTACACTAATGTGTCAGTGACGCTCAGTCGAGACCTGGCTCCTGTCGCCGACTACTGACACACAACACACGAGGAACAAGACAGACCCACGCCACATGCTACACCATTTTTATAAGTTATTTTTTAGAAAATGTTGGGGGCGGGAGGGATTCCTTGAATCTTTAATGCACAGAACATTTTTATTTTATTTTTGCATTTACTTTTCTACATAATTTCTTAAGATCGTTTTACCACGGTTTTGTTTTTCCCTTGTCACTCATCCACTGTCTGTCCGTCGCGTCAATGGATCCGTTCTTGAATTCAAAACCCCAACTGCTGGTTTACCCTCGTCGGACCGATCAGATCCGACATGTGGTGTGTGTCTTCTAATCAGACTTCGCCTGGGGGTGAAGTCGCATGTTTACAGCATGAATGAGAAAAGCTATTGAACAAGTTCGTGACAATTATGCTAAACGACTTCAGAATAGCCATTGTAGGAGTTGAGGGATATGCCCTCGCCTCTGCCAGAAACAAACACAGCTGGTTCTGTGTGTTAGTATGTAAACTGATAAATGCAAATTCAAATATTTATTAAATATAGAATAAATAAGCATGCACTGATACTTACGGTAGATGCTACTAACATCACGGGTTTAAGTGTGAGTATTCACTCATGAAACGTGGAAACGAACACGATCATTTTAGCTGTGCAATACACGCTCATCTTCCACGATGCATATCGTTCAACGGAAAGAGTTTTCTCGACGTTAGCATGATCCCATGAAACGGCTTGACAAGCGCAGTGTCCTTTCTTCCGCTGAAACAGGAAGCTGGGGCATAACAAAGGGCTTGTACCTTTTGCGGACGGCCAGTAGCTTTTAGTTGATGATTTGCTACTCGCTTATGTCCAATCAAGGCAGGGTGGTATTGAGAAGGGGACTTTCAAATATTCTCATTTGTACAGTCATTTGTAGTGAGTTTTCTCAACTCTTAGTAGTACACCAGCACATTAAACCTAATACACTCTTAAGAGCCGTTCTACAAACCACCTCAATGCCAGCGAATGCGCCTCGGTCTGAACGGTCACGCATTTTTGCCCCGTTCACTGAGATATGTGTCATCGGAAACTAGATTAGGGCAGGCTGACTTGTTAGTTTTGAGATTTGTCAAGCTGTATTCATCCGGGTCTGCCGGTTGTTTAAAACGTCGGATTGTCTGTCGAACAAACATTCTGTTGTTTGTGCTTACAGAGGGGTTTTTCCGCCGATTCCTGCTTACGTTGTGTAGATATTGTGAGAGTGCTTCCCATGCGCTTCCCTTCACAGTCAAATCAACATGCTTTGCATTTTGAGCAATATGCCTTTCTGCGTGTGTAGTCACCTCACGGGTTATGAAACCCTATCGAGTTTTTATACAGAGCCAACATTTGACGTCGTTTTAATTCCGAGTGTTGTCGCAACTCTACCAGACCAAACACAAAGACACTTCGGGCCTCATTCGAGAAACCGCTCGCGCTCAAGAAATATGTAGAGACATAGAACGCGTTCAAACAATATAGAGATAGTTTACGTTCGTGAAAGCAGATTGAATTTGTGTCGTCATTCGTAAAAATTTGCTGCAACTTCTTTTATGAACGACGAAATCTGTCCTGCTCAATTTCCAATGTCCATATCAGTTATTTATGAACCGTAAATGAGGCCCTTTGCTTTCATTCCACTGTAATAGCACATTACCATTACACTCACTTATGTCATTTAGAGACATTAGAGGCTTCGTAATGCGTAACTGTGAGCGTGTTCGTGAGCATTCATCAAATCACAGAGGCTGGACCTCGTATTTATTCATTCTTTTATGAACATTTGTTTGTAGTTTTAGTTCGTTTTGACATATTTCTATCTTGTTTTACTGCGATCGTAGGGAAACAGATCAAGAGAGATAACTGTGATGTAAAAACAAGCACTGAAACAGGTTGTGAGGCTGATCTTGGGACGAGAGTCTGTTGCTGTTAAACTCGATGGACAGATGTTTCGTATGATGACACGAGAGAGCGAGAAGGTCAGAGAGACGGTTCTTGAGCGCCCAGTGAACTCATCCTGCCCTGATAACTAATGGTGCTGGCCTCACAGACATTAGTACTGTGCTGCCGTCGTACTCTTGTCTTGTAACAGATAATTAGATGGGACTGAATCTAATTGCACTCTTGCCTCGGTGACCGTCTCGGCAGCGTTATCTATCCGTGTAGCAGGTAAATTGCGTTTAGCTAGACGTACGCTCAAGCAGATCTTTCTGATGTTTCATTCTCTCTGTGTTTGACGTTTATGGAGTTCTGCGCCAATGCTTTGGGGTCCTTTTTGCTTATTTAACAATTAGCAGTTAATGCCCTTGCGTACTGTCCGAACCCAATGCAACACGACAAGACCCAAACATGATGCCACAAACCGACAAAATGAGCTCTTGCCTGTCAAGTTCGGTTCGGAAAAATCAATCGGCGCTGGATTGCGCGTCAAAATAAACCGTTCGTTGCGCGCCCGTAAAAATAGGGCGCACTGTAGGACATTTTTGTACAGATTTTTTTAAGAATCAAATAAGGATTTTAAAAATTCCAAAGAAGTTCGTCTTGTTTTCTTTTTGTTTGATTCCATGCTTCTAAATTATGATTTATATCTGTTATGATTTTTTCCCCCCCCCGTTTTATAAGAGTTGTATCTTTTGTGGAATCTACTGGCCCTGCTCCATTTTTCTTCACGGGCCCCCGTCATTGGCACACTCCAGTCCACTATATAACTCATTCCGCTCCAGCTGATATGACGGGGAGGTCCACGACCCATCCCTTGAACAACTGGCTGCCTTAAAACCTGTTAATTTATTCGATATAATCATGTTTTTATTTTTTATAAGCAAATATATTTAATATGTTAATGTGTTTATTTACTTGTGCATATTGCGTAGTGTGTTTTGGGAAAAAAAAGTCATATAAAGGAACTTCAAAGATTGACTTGCTAATAAGAATTTGGAGCCCTTAAGTCAGACAATGATTCGGTGCCATTGACCTCTCTCTGAATGCCATGAGCTATACGAGCTGTATTTTCTATTCACTCTATTCTTTTTAATCATAACAGGCCTTAAATACTGTTTTTATGATCATTTGTGATGATGATGACGGAGATGTCCCTCTATGACATTATCGTATCTTACTAGGATTTTCGTCGGCCAAACGCATTCATTTTCCAAATCCTCGAGATGAAACATTCACTATCATTTGTATAATATCAAGACAACAGAAATGTTATGAGAAACTAAGATGCATTATAAGGGGATCGGGTCTCCTTGTGAGTGAAGTGAAGCCATCTGCCACTCGTACAACACATCTCAGCCTTAGTGTTTCTGTATGAACACTTTCTATGATGTGAGATCTTTTTTTCTATTATCATTGTTGAAATGACTGAAGTGCACCAATAAAAGTGACTTTAAGCAATATCTTGTATATATTGTTTGGCGTTAATTGATGTTAATCGATGCTATGCCAATTCATTTTAAAACGTTTTAGTACCAGGATGCTCCTTTAAACACAGCTGTTTTATTTTTTTATTGTTTTATGGTTAAGTGGTTACGCCTGTTGACTTTGCGCTATTTTAAATTTTTCATTATGCATTCTCAAAAACTAAATTGGGCTTTTTTTATGAATTCTTTAACGTGATTTAGGTAAGAATCCAATAACATCGGGTTTATAACATCTTTACAGAGCACATTTTGCCGTTTTCTTCTGTAAAACCCCCTTCTGCATTATCTGTTTGATTTTCGTAAGAGTACGGTACATATGTTTGAGAGCATCTTACGCATAAAACGTTTGCAATCAATGTCACAGGATATTTATTAAAAACAACAGGAACGGGTGTTTGAGGTTTCTTTTTGCCGATGAACAGCAGCGCCAGTGAAATGTGTTGACGTTACTGTAAATAGGCCATTTGGATTTCATGGAAATCTTTTAATTTGAAATTATGCTGAACTTTCCACACAGTGTCATCATCCAGTCCCATCTGTCATTTAATCAGATGCTACACTGAAACAGAGAAATCCTTTGAGTCATTCCCTAAAAATAATGCTCCCCGTTTTAACAGCATTCGGTTCTCATCTGCTTCTTTTCAGGAGACAGCTGCAGAGACTCAAAACGTTGTCGAAATACAAAGATCATGACTGTTTCAAACACTTTTCAGCTCTGAATGAACCTCTTGTGCATCGATATGGAAATTAGCATAAGGAAATGAAACCGCAGTTATATTGCTTCTTGGGATGTGAATATGTGCACATATATTTGTAACTACTAAAAATAATATTCACCTATATATATATATATAGTGATTCTGAGGACACAAGTTGCACCGGCAGAAAAAAATATTTGCATGAAACATTTACGCACAAAATTATTCAATCCCAAAAAGTACACTTTTTATTTCATTCGATTTTTTGTGACAGTCAGAAGAATGAATCATCAGTGAATAAGCACAGACATAAATTTGACTAATTAAAAAAAAAAACAACTCCTAAACCGTTTTCTCTGAACAAAAATTTAATTATGGCCATATTTTAAAACTGTATCTACATCTTTGTTCCTCTCGCTGATTATCAGTCCAGATTCATCTTTGTGTCTCGCCTTCCTTTCCACTTATCTCTTTCCTTTTGTGAAGCATCAGATCAGGTGGTGAGGCTCTGAAACCATGTGCAAATATATTTATTTATTTAAACGAAAAGAACAATCCAGTAGTCAAAATGATGGTTATACTACACAAACAGTCAGTGAAGCAAACAAAGTACAGGGGCAGCCCAACACCGAAATTAGGTTGAGAGAACAACCACCTAGATTTCAGATGAGTGCGACCTCTGGTGGCAGGGAAAAAGAAAGGGCAGAAGATGTGACAGAACACTCTTCTGTAGGAGTGTCTTCTGATGCTGAGGATTACTCGCTCTCGTTTTCTAAGTGCTGGTTCGAGAGAGAGTTTTTGATGGAAATCAGATATCGGAGAGAAGCTTAAAATGTCTCTTTGGAGCGGTGGAGGGGTTGGATTGTTGGACCTGGCCTCTGGTTTCAAAAGAAAGTATGAAACATGAGAGATGATAATAAGCAGCAAGTTTGAGCTGAGGGGCTGATATCCCAGCGTGCAACAGAAAGGGGTCATCCCAGTGAAAGAGTTGACAGTCCAATTGACTGTGGATGGTAGTCTGAGGTTCCTCTATCAGAAACAGTTTCCTCCAAGATGCCAAGTTCTCAGCAGTTTCCATATCAGTATTTAGCTGCAGGAGGGGAATAAAGTAACAAAGAAACACAGCGCTAGGAACTAGCCAGTTTTCTCTACCTCCATCTTTCTTGTTGCACGGAACTATGAAGCTGTTTGGGTTTCATGATGGGATATCAATGCACAGTTTACACGATAGAAAGAGCGTGAAAATCTGACTAAATATCTTATGACAACTTGAAGTGTTGTATATCATCGAGGCTGAGAAAAAAAAACTTATATTGCAAGTTCATGGAGATTGTTTTTACTTAGCTTTTTTCTTTTTTTTAAATGCCTGGTAGCCACATAACGCTATGCTTTTCTTCACCGCCTTGTATGAATTATTTTCATGTTATTTGCTCGTTTCCCGCTAAAACTGCCCTAACTAGTATTTTCCTCCCGCAGAGGAGCAGGGAGACTTGTAAAGACAGAAAGTAGAGACGTAATTGCCTTGTTTGTGTTATACCAGTGTTATCTGTATGGTATAAATACGTTTGGATGGGCTGTATTTGAGTCATTTGTGAGCTTAATGACTTGTTTTGTATTGTTTAACTGTATTTCTAGCTTCTAGGACATCACTGAAGGCCTAGGTGGGAGATGTTTTTCACCCATATCCCTCACAAATTCAGATTCAAAGTAGGAGATCAGTGGCACAATTATATATTTTGTGAGGTGGTAGCTGAGTGGCGTGAACTTGGCTAAAGGCTCATGTCAAGTCAGACTCTTCAGGATAAATGTGTTTGACAATCTTTTAAGATTACCATGAAGTGCCACCAAATACGTATACCCTAAAACTAGGGGATTGAGCAGTGTGTGACCAAAAAAGCACGACACGGACGTGAGTTCTTATAGGATCCAGTCTCTTATGAAGACTTCTGATGACCTAGCACCTGAGAAGAGATGATGCCGTCAAACGATACCAACTTTGAATAAACGTAAAATGTGTAATCGCTACCTTGTAACCATGCCGTCACGACACATCTAGCAGAGAAACCTGAGGAGAAGAAGTTCTACAAAAAGTCTTTTAATAAATCCAAACGAAGATAAATCCACACTGAACAGTAGCAATCATGCATAACATCTAGGAAAGACAAAGTAGACTGGACGCTGAACATTGAGCAAACAGGAACTAATATAGGGGAGAGAAAACGAGTCCAAATCGATTTTCTATGTACTGTGTATTAGCTAGTGTATGCATTATAGATGCAAACAGTTTAGTCCTACCACTATGTAAGGACAGCTTTATTCCTTCATACCATATACACATAAATCTACACGGCCTATGAGGACGCAATTAACTTAAGGGAATTAAAAGGGAAAAAAATCGAATAAGATTAAGTAATACGTGTATTTGAGGATTATTAATATCTTTGTTGTTTTAAATCCACAACTAAATGCACAATACTGTATATACAGTATTTATCCAGAGAGTCTGAATTAATTATATGTATGTATGTATAGAAATAGCCAAATTGAAATGACTGGGAATTAGGTTATGATCGCTGCTTGTACAAATACAGATTTAAAGATGGATTTGGGGAATCAAGCAATGAGATATGATGAGATCAGTCGTGCAAGTAGCTTTGGATGAGATCAGATTAATGTATATGAGTGTATGATCTCAATGAAATGAGAGCTTTTAATGTCACAAGTGTGTTTGTTCTTTGTCCTCTTATACCACACATATACGCACTCTCCCGTTGAGAGATATATATAAGTTAAAGCAGAAATGCACACATTTGTCAAACAAATATTTATGCACTCTCTTGTCAGACAGATGCTGTTTGCTCTGCTGCTGTTATAGTGTGGCCTTGTAATAGTGGTTTGTATAAAGGAGCAGCTCAGGGACATCCTGCGTCTCTCTCTGAGGCCAAAACACTACACACAGTGCCCTCATTAAATATAAAAAGCCTGTTTGCCTACCTTTGTGTTCGTGCATGCATAAAGCAGTCATGAATATTAAAACCTGAAGATAAACATATGTTACAGGGTTATCGTGAAGTGTAGGGTGGAAAGGGTCAAACTAATGCTTGTTTTTGCATCAGCATACGCATTTGTACTATGATAATGGAGATTTAGTTCATTGTAAAAAAAGTGGTTGTAATTATACATTTTTAATGAATAAAAAAACATATTAACATGACAAATATAAAATATTTTTCAGGATTTTTTTATGACAATTAAATTTTCACAATTAATCATTTGTGACAATTACTTAGTTCTGTCCTAGGACTTACTTTTTTTTTCTGTTGCATTTTCTCTTTCTTCATCTCAATTCCCTTCCTGTATTCAGTTCCTGTTTCCTCGGTTACCTCCGTCAAGTGGCTGCATCCAAAAACTGAAATGTGTTGCCTGTGCAAGAAGCGTATGAAGGCAACAGGGCATGTCCAAATCCATTGATTTTTTGAAAACAGCAATTTTGTGCATACCATGCTGTATATTATTTGTATTGTTATTAAAGGTGCAGTGGAATATCTTAGAAAATGCTAACTTTATCTAAAGCGAAATTCCTATCCTCCCTGCAATCAATGTCCAAAACCACATCCCTGAACGAGCTCACAGACCAGAATATCAGAGACCAACCCCATCTCTATTCTGTCATAGATAAGTAACCTATTATGCTGCCTCAGAAGTCAGCACAAAATCAGTTTTGGAGACCTTAATGCACTAAAAAGCTGCAGAGTCAGTGCCTGATAGGACAGCACCTTCACTGATAAAGCCTTTTTACATTTCCCTTTTGTTATTAATTATATTTCTCATATTCTGTGTCGTGTTTCGAAAGCACTGTGGTTTTTAGAGCTGGAACAGGTCTTGCACTTTCAGTTTCATTCGTCTGAGTTCTTGAAAACACTGTTTGTGTCCCTTGAGCTCAAAAGCAGTCATACTTAGCACAGACATATTTGTAGCAAAAGTCCCTCACATAGCACATGTACGTCTGCAAGATGTCTTGATCTGGAAAGCATCTGCTGTCTACAAATGTCTGACAGATGTCAGTTATACGTACACTTTAGTTGACGTTTTGCACATGAGCAAACACTCAGATGTAAATGCAGACATCAGTTTGACGTCTCAGAGATGCACATGTGCTATCAGGGCAACAATAACAATACAGTGTATGGGTCAAAATTATTATTTAGATTTTATAACAAAAATCATTAGGATATTTAGTAAAGATCATGTTCCATAAAGGTATTTTGTAAATATGTATCAAAACATATTTTTTTGATTAATAATATGTATTGCTTTTGTAACTTTAAAGGTGATTTGTGCAATATTTAGATTTTTTTTGCACCCTTAGATTCAAGATTTTAATATATTTGTTTCTCGGCTAATTATTGTTCTGACAAACCATACGTCAATGGAAAGCCTATTTATTCTCAATTTCAGAAAATGTACCCTTAGACTGATTTTTTCTAACAGAACATAATAAAACATAATAAAAGAAAATACCTGACAAACTTTCACACAGCCCACTTTTATTAATGAAAAATTATAATCTTCTTAGAAAACATTTTAATAATGCGAAATATATATTTTTTTAAACAAACTATTTCACGCACATCAAAACTTTTATATAAAAAAAATGT
Source organism: Puntigrus tetrazona (assembly GCF_018831695.1). Taxonomy (NCBI): domain Eukaryota; kingdom Metazoa; phylum Chordata; class Actinopteri; order Cypriniformes; family Cyprinidae; genus Puntigrus; species Puntigrus tetrazona. Next base: position 1,159,640 of record NC_056721.1, on the reverse strand, counting down.
GTAGCTTCGTTCCTGTTATAATACAGTAATTAAAACAGTAATAAAATCAGGAGATGACTCGGATGCTGAGATGAGAAGGTGGTGAACAGTACTTGCCATTAGAAACCCGTAGCAGCTTAGTAGTGTCATAACATTCACTTTACTGTTTTTTTGCATGTTTGTTATTTCATTTAACAAATCGTCAAAAACGTTTAATAATGCAGTCACTCTTTCTTCGTATAAGTTAACAAAACTCGATATAAAGGCTTAAAACATGGAAATAGGACACAAACTGCCCTGTTGAGGGAACAAAAATATTGCAAATTTGTACATCCTCAGGCCTATTGTGGTTTCTCTGTGTAGTTATGACTACTGACCGTCGCCCCGTCTGGTGGGGTCCGTTTTGCTCACGCAGTCTTTAAGACCGTCCTTCAGTTGGACCAGCTGCTCAGAATGGCTCGCTAGCGTCCCGTTGACCTGTGCCAGGAAACTGTCCGAATGTCTCTCCAGCTCGCTGCGGATTCTCTCCAGGTCATCGGCTAGCTCCCCCAGGCCCCCACACTGTCCTTCGACCCGCGAGATTCGACTTTCCACCCCCATCACTTCCTGCTGCACGCCCTGCGTCGTGCTGCGACAGCCCTGCAGCTCCCCGGCTAACCTCCGCCGCAAGCTCTGGAGCTCTGCCTTCAACTGCACCAGCCTCCGCTCCCCGGATCCAAGCATGGATGCCTGCCGCTCCACCAGATCCGAGATGCCCTGCACCTGCGTGACCAGCCGGTTTTCCCGCTCCTGCCAGGTGGTGTTGACCTGGCCGACTTCTCGAGCAAACAGGCTGACCGAATCGCGCAGCCCCTTTAAGGTACGGTTGACAGAGTTCACATTGATCTTCAGGAGCGTAATTTCACCCTGGATGGAGCCTTCTATGTCTTCCTGGGACAGCTGTGATAGGATACCCTGCAAGGTGTTGTTGAGACGGTCAAGTTTGTTTGAGTGCAAATCTAGGCGGTCCAGCATCTTCTTTTCTGTTTCCTTACAGTCCTCCACCTCAGCCTGGATGAGGGCCGTCTCTGGGCCGGAGGCGGGGGAGCAGGCAGAAGTGCAGAGGAGCTCCAGGATGGACATCTGCTTCTGAATTCCATCTAAGTCAGCCTCTACCCTCCTCCGGATGCTGTCGATCTCCGTCTCCAGCGCCGGCACCACTTGGCCCTCCAGCAACGCCGGGGCCGTGGCATTGCTCAACTCCTCAACTGCCACAAACAAACGCCGCTCCAGTGTTTTTAACTTATCGTCTAACAGAGTGTTAAACCCATCCAGGGAACCGAACCCATCTTGGTGTTCAGAGGTGTTGATTCTGCCCTCCATGTCCACCAGCCGGGTCTCCAGCAGGGTTTCAATGTGGAGCGTCTGGTCAGTCAGGTCCACTTGTAGCTGCCTCTGGGACTCAGTCAGGCCCGTTATTGAGTCCTCTAGCTGGAACATCCTCTGACTCAGGCTGTTGATCTCTCCGCAGCAGCTCTCGGTCACTGTCAGACCTTGGATCTGTGCTTGCAGCTCACCCAGCTCTTTCCTCAAGCCTGTCTCACGGCCATCCAGCGAGAGCTGGATCTGTTCTTGACCTGTTAGATGCTCTTTGTGACACTGCTGCTGAACCTAGGGACAGAAAACAGAAAAATTGAAAGATTTGGTGAAGCAACCATCCTTTTTTGTAGCATTTATGTTAGTTACTTATCTGTTTTCATCGCTTTTTAATTTATTTATGTGCCCTTGTAATTTTAAATCAAGAAGTTCTTCTTTTATCTAGAAGCTTAGATAGATGTCAAAACAGGAAAAATGTCAGGAGCCAATTCTTGTTTATGCTGACTTGAATTAGAACAAATACTAAACTAACTCTTGGCGCGAAGTTGAGTGATTGTCTCACCTGACCAATTCTCTCATCACAGTGGCTCTCCAGACCCGTCAGTCTCCTTTCGAATCCATCGAGGACCTCGGCCCTCACCCCGGCCAGTCTGGAGTCCAAAAGATCCTCTATATGTCTCTGATCAGCAGGGATGGGTCTCCCTGTGGCCGTGTCGATCAGCTTCTTCAACTGGCCATCGTGTCCCATCACCATCCCACGAATCTCATCCAGCATGTCGCTCTTGGTCCTCAGCTCATCTTTGACCTCCAGCACCCTTCCCACAAGCTCTCCAAACCCAGGCAGGCTCTCCTCGCCGTCTAAGCCGTTGGGCACGCCCTCTGGGATCAGGCCAAAGCCCACAGAGGTGTCCAGTAGCCGCGGGACGCTACCTAGCAAGGTGGTAAGCATCTTCTTGGTGTCCTCACGGAGAGAGACTCGCAGGCGCTCCTCCATGCCGATCACCAGGCCATTCAAAGTTTCCAGATCCTGAGAGAGTTTGCGAAGGTTTTCTTCAATACGGTCTAAACGCTCACCGGAGACTCCTGCCTTTGGACCTTAGAGGTAGAAGATACATGCATGTATATATTTAAGAAATTTTTTTATATAATATTAATATAAATATATAAATATATATACATGTAAATATTCTCACAGTATGTACTGAATGTGTGTGTATTTATATATACATAATAAATAAGCACAGTGTTTGACACAGTTTCAATGCAATTAATTGTGATTAATCATTTGAAACCCTAATATATATATATATATATATATATATATATATATATATATATATATATATATGTGTGTGTGTGTGTGTGTGTGTGTGTGTGTGTGTGTGTGTGTGTGTGTGTTTGTGTGTGTGTGTGATATAACATAGAACATTTTTAAATATATACATGCATGTGTGTGTATTTATATATGCATAATAAATATATACAGTAAAAAAAACATTTATTTCGGATGTGATTAATTGCTATGAATCATTTGACAGCACTAATTTGAGCTGTGTAATCCGCACTCACCATGACTTGTTCTTGGAGTTTCCGGTGGCAGAAATCCACCAGGGATCGGTTTGTTGTCAGGGTGTCCTCCAGGAAAGGGGAATGGGATATTGGGATGACCCCTGGGATAACCCTTCACCCCGGGCCGAGGGAAAGAGCCTTTGAAGGGTGGCATCATGCCATCGGGGCCAGAGGTCGGCCCATCACCGCAGCTCTCTCCAGAGAAACCCGGGCAGCACCGCCACTCCAGTTCAGTGATGCTTTTATAACCGACTTTGTACTGCGGTTTGAAGAGTGTCCGATACCTGCGGGAAAAACACGCCGAATGTCACAAACAGAATGAACTTCACACTTCATCCGTGTACATCAGTCAGAATTAAATCAGAGAGGAGATGAGCTCCAGGAACTTTGTTCACTGACATTCAGGCATGACATTAACGAAGCAGCCTGTTACGCAGTTTAACCACATTTCAGACGGAAATGCAGTTTGAGGATCTCACACATGTTTGCATACAGATGCCACAGCGTATAAAAACAAGCATCTGCTCCCTGAATGAACAGTTTTCAGAGCTGCCACTAGAGGGCAACTCAAGGACACAATAACAATTGCTCGACTGCTTCAAACACCAACTCAGCAAATCAGTGCATAAGTAGCAAAATAGGCTCTTTTTCCTACTATTTTATGGAATTCAATTTTGCTTCATATCTAAAATCACCCCACGTTATTCCATACGAGATGTGTAGCGCTTGACTTACATGAGCACGGGGCATTTCTGTCCCCATATGCACTTGGTAGTGTACTCCGGTTTAACGTATGTGGCCACTCCATCTTGCATTACACAGGTGATGTTCTTCTGGACCACGTAGGCACAGAAGTTCCTTGTTATGAAGAAAGAAACAGAGATATCAAAATCTGAAAAAGATATATCTTATTAACAGGGTTACTAGTTTTATGATGGATTTGTTTTTTTGGAATTAATCATCTAAATAATAAATATTAAAAGAGTTCAGGGGTTACACAGCCCAAGCTGAACTTGCCATCAGTGTTCATTAAAAACACATGCACTCATATCCGTTCAAACTTTTCATCTGCCTAGAGTCCACAGCAAAAAGAAACAACAGAGAGAGAGAGAGAGAGAGAGAGAGAGAGAGAAATAGTGAAATGTAAAACAGTATAAATTATGCAGCGGTAAACATTTTAAACTGTAGTATGTTTAATGATATAATTATATGCTTTTTTTTTGCTTTTTTTACATTCATCAGACTGAAAATAAATAAGAGCAAGTTGTATGTTTTGCATTTTTGGACATCGTCTTTCTATTCAGTGCACTTTGTTATATTGTTTAATACTGTAAAGCTGCTTTGACACTGTATTGTAAAAAGTTTTACATAAATAGCTTGACTTGACTATAATAATACACATTTAGCTGCGCTTTAACTGTTGTAGGTCAGAGAATATTCCATGCATTGTAAAATATTTATACTGTGCAAAATATAAATACTACAGAATCCAAAATTAACATTAATAGACTTACCATGTCCATATTTTACCATTTTAAAAAATTATTATATCACACTCGTTACATAATATGCACCGTACATATAATTTATAGTGTGCTTCTTAACAACCAAAAATACCTGTCAACTTATTAAAAAAACAATAATACAAATAAATTCATTATACAGTAATTACACAGTTTAGGAGCTGCTGAGGTCTGATTTATGGCAGACTGATGCTATCAGCTGCGATGCATACATAACACACAAGCACATCCACATTTGGTCATAAATATGCACTGGATAACTCACATGTACACGTGTCTTAACACACAGAGTGCTCGTAGTAAGAAGAATATCTGATTGAAGGGCAGTCATGCGTCGCTGTACTAGAGTTGGCATTTTCCAGTGAGCCTGGAGCAAAACTCAAAGTCCTGCTGTTCAGCAGCGGTTCTGCTTGAGAGATCTGGACCGTTACAGAGCTTCAATCTGTTCAGAGTTCAGGTGTAGTGACCCCTAACATTAATGAATCTAATTACAAGTGTGGCCAGTGAACTAACCTATCTTGAAGTCTACTGTGTCTTCGCATTACTGTCTTAAAAATATGCACACTTTTGTGCAGCGGTTTGTCAGCAAGATTTTTTATTTAAATTATTTTTTAAAGAAGTGTCATATATTCTCTTTAAAGCTGCATTTCTCTGATCAAAAGACAAAAACTGTAATATAATTTAAAAATAAATCATTTAAAAATATTTAATGAATATTATAAAATTAATTTAAAAATAATGATTTTACTTTTTAAAAAAACGCTTTAAATATAATTTCTTCCTCTGGTAGAAAAGCTGAATTTTCAGCATCATTACTCTAATTGTGTTGCTTTATTATAATAATTATTTAAACTTTTCATTCAACAAAGAATCCTAAAAGAAAAAGTATCACAGCCACAATAGTACTACTACTATAACTAATAATAATAATAATAATAATAATAATCAGCTCTTTTTAGCATTGATAATAAATCAGCGTATTAGAATCTCTTCTGAAGGATAATAAGACACTAAAGAATGGAGTAATACTGAAAATCCACCTTTGATCGCATGATTTTTTGGTATTTCAATCAAACATAGGTTTAATCAAATAAATGCAGCCTCGATGAGCATTAGAAACTTATTTTACAAACATTAACACTCTTTCAGTTCCCAAGCACTTTTTTTTTTACGTCTGAGCAGCTGGTGGACCCATGATGTCCAAAAACTGCATTACACAACTGAACATTTCATTTCACGCCATTTACATAACAGCCACCGCAAGACGCCAAAGATTTTAACAAACTGTAATACAGTAATGTTTGCTCAGTTTTAACTATATCGACTACCTTTCCAGACATTCGTAGAAAAAGAAATCACAAGAAATGACTCATTATCCAAAAAAACGGTCTAAAGCCGTGTTGCCTGAATAAAACACAAGTACTTATAGTTAAACAGACATGACCCCTGTGGCTTGCCTTCTCTTTATTAGGCGGCATTAAACCGTTCTCTGCAAACGCTGAAAAGTTAGGGAATGCAAATAACTACATGCAGAAGATCTATAATCTTTTCCTGTGAGTAACGTAAAGCAGACTTTGGCATTCAGCATTTGTTTGTCAGGTGGGCACACACTTTGAAGAAAAAGGACAAGCTCTGTAGTCGAGCAAAATGAGTCCAGGTGTCCAAATGTTCTCTATGTATACATAATCCAGTTCAACCGTATTTGCACGAGTTGATTCAATCAATGCGAATTTATGGCCACAGGAACAACGAGAGAGATGCTGCAAGTGAAATTAAGTAAGTCAAAAAACAAATATTCTACAACAAAAGCCCTTTATAAGTATTCATGCATTTGCATGCGTTCACGTGGAACCAATCACGTGCTCCAATTACAGTATTGTGACTTGCGAAAAGGACAAATTAACACATTGTCAGGCATGTAAAGTGATCTAAGGGCCTCCTGTGATGTGTTAAACAGTGCCTGTGATCTGTATGTTGCATATGAAAGACGAAAATTAGCTGTGCGGGCTGATCTCCCAAACCACAAAGACCACACAGCGTGAGGAAAACGTGTATTCGTCTGTCAGAGGAATGGTGTAAAGAGGCATTTGAGGCTGGTGGAGACATCCTTCAGCTGCCGTGTCTTCTGTGCGTGCCAGATACATCTCAAGAGATAAAGCGGAGTGACAAACGTAAAATAAAGCGAAAGGGCTCGGTACGTACACCTGAGGTATAACACTTAAGGAGCGAGGTGCAAAACTAGTTTCAACTGTCATAAGCACTAGTAAATGCAGCAAGCTCCAATCAGATCGCCTGACTGCAATGCAGTTTCTGGGAGTCTGAAAGTGGGACGTTTATTTTTTATTAGTCTAATCATTAGATTATACGATGTGTGAGGTTTCGCGTTTCAGTTAAGTTTTGTCTAAGTCACTTAGTAGGTAGAAAATTGACATAATGGTGGTGGGAAATTGTACGTGTCATTCGCATTAAGTGGGACGTTATTGGCCGCAATAAGCTGCAAAATGGACCAGACTTGGACTTACTGGCTACATGTGACTAGTGTCGAAAACAGCCACATTGCTACCAAGCCACACAAATTGCTTTAGACCTTTATGTAGCTCTGGATTTGGCGGTGGATTTTCATAATCTAAATATAAATGGCCGGCATTGTTTAAAATGACCCCCAGTCACCCTTGAGTAATGCACGGGCATGTCAAAAGCTTTTACTGGCACTTAAAGCTTACAGTTGTGAGATGGAGTTGTGCCAGCATTTCCCCCTCGTTCTCCATATAAATATCTCCCTCCATTTTTTCATTGTTCTCTCTATCTCATCCACTCACACTAATGGAACCAATCTTTCATCGGTCACTGGGTTCAGTCGTTGGTCATGTCTTAAAGAGTCGCTCTGGAAGGGATGGGGCTACTGACAGTATTAATATAGAGAAACGATGCATGGAGGCTTTTTAGGATCCATTAACTGAAGAAATAAGAGCTGCTACACGCGATCGAACAATGGGATGCATTTAGCACTCAGATACTATATCTGTCGTCCAGAACAGCCAGAGTTCAGAGAAGTAATATAAATGGACCTTCGCTCCCGCTAATGGACAGCTTTCAAAGTCCCACGCCGAAATAGTCAAATGGATCAGCTATTTTCTACCTAATCACTGTGGAATGTATCGGTGGCAAGGCGTCGATTACCATGGATAAATGAACAGGAAATATGTTTAAAGTGCACTTTAAGCCAAAAGTTCCTAGGCAGAACACCATTGTCTTTGGCACTTAAAAGGATCCGGCAGTAGCTCTTTACAACTGCGCATTTGTTTAAACTGTGAACTCACCAAACACCAGCTACAGGTGCAGAGAGAGATAGAGCCAATCAAGTGGATCATTAGTAGGATAGACAGCCAACAGCCAGTCAACATTGTCTTGGTGTTGACCGATTAAGCTGAACACGCTATTTGGACCTAATTCTAATCGTTAAATTACATTAAGGTTTTGTAGTTTTTTTGACAGAGCCCATTGTGCTTATATTCGAAGTAAACAAAACGATCAAAGTGCAGTATAGACGTATACACACACTTTAATCACACTATTGCCATCTTGTAGGACTTATCACCACGTCTTGAGACAGGATACACACACTGGTCAATGGTTCGACGGTAAACGCAAGTGCATCTGTTTACACATATAGCATGACAAATAATTAACTAATAGCATTAAAAATGAAACCTAAATCTGTATAAATCTGTATATGGCATCATAACAAAGACAAACTATATGTTTATACGTGAAATCCTGGAGGGTAAACACCTTAATCATAATATCTTCTAATTTAGAATAAGATTACCGATGTCCATGTAAACATAGTCATTATTTAAATGAACTTTTCTCATGAGTCTCATGCTCAGATGACTTGTTTTTATCAAATGTTTTATATAAACTTTAAAAGCATCGCAAGAGTCGTATATTGTAAACATTTATTTGTGGATACGTCTGCTTGCATGTTAAGCTTCCATTATAATTGTATAACTATAAACATTTCTTACTCTTTTAAATCGTTTGTATGTGTTATGTGTACACTTACACAACGAATCAGAAATATTGTTTGTGTCAACAGATGTGTCTCAGATGCTGTCCATAGACATTATAAAGCAGAATCACATACTTTCATAAACATCACAGTCTGCTGTCAGCTATAAACATGTCATGTCTTTTTGTTTTAAAATACATACTGAGAAATGCAGGTGTCTAATTTATGAATTTGTTATGCAAAGATACGGTTTACGAACATATTTTAGGTCTAAATTATTATCGCACGTAAGTACAATAAGATTTAGATTTAGCTGGTTTAACAGCATCTCTCTCACACACTACTTCTTTCAGCTTATAGGGTCAGCCGGTGATGTAAAATCATACGTTGCTGTGCCAAATTAAAAATCTCAAATTAGACTTAAGTGCATGCCAACATCATGCAGCTGCTGTTTGCAGAAACTGATCCTTTAGTTGCTCTAAATTATCTAAAGAGAAAAATGTGAAGCATATGAGAAACATTTAGAACCAAAATTACATCAAGATCATGCTGGCGAGGATGCTAGTTAGCTAGACATAATGACTTTGTGTAAATCTCGGATGCTTTATTCTCATATGTTCTTGCTTAAATGATGAGCTGTTGTGAGGTGCTCATCAGGTTTGGTCGCACAGACGACTACACGTGACGTGTTTGTTTGTGGGATGCTCATTCGTGTTTTTCATGTCTAATATACAGTAATTAAGGATACACATCATAGTTTATGATGGAAATATTGAAAAAACTCTCCTACAGGAACTTATGTATAGGTTACCACATACATATAATGCATGTATAATCAAATCATAAACATAATAACATTCACTATCTGACCCAGAGAAACTGCCAGTATGTGTGTGTGTGTGTGTGTGTGTTCAATAATGAATCAACATGCAATTCATAACACACGACATTACATACTATCACAAAACCTTTTCAAACATCCTCTTGTGAAAAACAAGTGTGCATAACACTTTATTTTAAGGTGTCCTTGTACACATACTTACTATTAGAATAACAAGAAACCGAGCCCTAATCCTAATTAATATTAACTACTGTAATATTTTTAAAATATGCTTCTTTTTCACAAGGGTTCATGCAGAAGACATTTCCCTTCGTTTGTCCAAAATTGGATGGAATATCTTCACTGAGTTCAACACAGTGCATTCTGGGATCGGCTTCTTCTTGAAGGACGGACGCTGCTTTAGATTGCGTTTAAAAAGTTATCTTAGAAGCTAGTATAATTAAACTGTCTTCCATTTGGATCAGCCTTCACATCGGGAGCATGACAAAGATGCTTTAAAATGCTGTCACTGTGGGCAGCTCACTAGAAACAGAGTTAGAAGAGAGAGATTGCTGTGATTTACCCGACCCAGAAACATGAACACGTCCAGAACCGGTGTGTGTGTGTGTGTGGCAGCTGAAGCTCCTTGGGTCACCGAGGACAGATGGGGCAGATACAACATCACTGCCAACAACTGCAAACTGCATTTGATAGCACTGGCATTTCAGGATTCCTGGATGCCAGCAGACCTTTGATGTGGATTTTCTCAACATGCCAGCTATTTATCTATGAGCCGGATTCAAATTGCTCCAGGATGACTTTTGGAACAAAACTGGTATGTTGATTTTAGGGCTTATGCTGACTACGTGATTTTTTTTTGACGTTACGCCGACTTCAGACAAAAAGTACATTGTATATGTTAAATTCATTCCAAATAAATGTAATGGTGGTGAAACAGATTCAAAGCGGCAATGGTACATCATCCAAGTTGAGTGGCACTAAGATGAGATGTAATGTGTAAATACAATAATGTATAATTTCATATATGTTTTGGCAGTTTTTAGGTGGCCTTAACTACTATGTAATTAACCATTTAAAGCAATTTACTTAGTATATCTGTGCATGCTGGAGCACTGTAAGCACATTTTTATATTTGCACTGTTAAATTTGCCCCAACCGTAACCCAAACCCTTACCTCAAAAACCAGCTTAACCCAAACCCCTAAACATAACCATACCTCAAACTCATTACCAATAAATGAAGGAATTTGCAGTGAAGCAGTAAATCTATGGTAGGTATTTTAAGTGATAGTTCACCCAAATATGCATTCATATTACTGGAATATTAGCTGTTTATTAGCACATGTTAATACATGATCATATTCTAGATCCCTTAGTCCTATCCAATACCTAAACATAACTATTACAACAACTACTTAGTGTCAACAAGCAGCAAATTAGAAGTTTATTGAAAGAAAACTCTGTAACACTTTATTTTAAGGTCTCTTAATTGCTTATTAGCATGCATATTACTAGATAATTAGTATTCTATATGCCTTATTCTACATCCATAATCCTACCCAAAACCTAAAGTTAACAACTACCGCATTAACTATTAATAAGCAGCAAATTAGGAAACTATTGAGGGAAAAGTCATAGTTAATAGTGAAGATGTGTTTTCTATTCTAATGTGTTGCCAAGTCTTCTTTACTCATCAAACATCACCTGCATCATAGATGGCAACTTTTTTGTAAACTATCCATTTAATGTTACTATTTAGTAGTTGTGACCATGTTTTTATTAAAATTGATATGAACATAAGGGAGAATGTTGATCTGTTTATCTGAAAGTGTTTAAGGGTTTAGCTTTATGCAAGTTTGTATCCTCTTTTAATCACCTTTTTTCAATTTGTTTATTAATAATCCTGAGTTGTATCCAAGAACACTGCATGCAGTCTCTCAATTAAACTCCAAAAAACTGCATGTGCAATTATGAATAAATCAGAAAATGTTGTTTAAAAGTACTGCAAATGAAGCATTTAAAACTACAGGACACTGCTGCTGTCCATTTTTGATCTTTCATTCCTTGTGCAGCACATAATAATACTTGATAAAGCAGGCATCTGTGCCATACGTACACACATACAAAGACAACTTTACTGGTGACTTACTTATGGTGTCCCGTTGGTTTTCCAGGGTTGTACTGCGGGACGCTCCCAGCCTTGTGTAGACTGTATCTGTATGGACTTCCATAGAGAGTTCCTTTGGCATCCGCTGAAGTCAGTAGCAACGTGACTAAGAGAAGACCCCCACACGCAAATATCCCCCTCATCTTTAAGCAGCAGAGCAAAGGTTGACAAAAACACTTGCAGAAAGAGCCATAAAGTGGAAGAGCGCAGTGAAAGTGTATAGAAAGCAGAAGCCGTGAAGAGAGAGGGGGGCAGCTAAGTCAGCTGGGCTTTAGAGTCCGGAGGTTGTGAAGTGTTGCTTGTTTTCCTTGCTGAGTCCCACAAGGTTTCTCTGGAGCACTGACTTCAGTTGTTGGCGGGCAAGCAGCGCTGCAATCGAAACATCTGCTGTTCTGGCACCATCCTGCCCACTTTACCACTCACACGAGAGAGAGAGAGAGAGACAGAGGAGAAAGCGAAGAGGACAGGGCAGCGGTAGCAGAGAACTGAAGCTCAGATCCCTCTGTCAACAATCCAGAGCGAGCCGACCCTGCAGCTGCAGCTCTGAGGGGGACACACGCATTTGCATATCCCTCCCCAAACCCCGGCCTGAAACGAGACCCAGCAGGCGACAGCAGGGGTGAACCCGTTCACTTTATGTTTCTCCCAAAACAGAAAGCCCTGGAACCCCTCAAAGACGAGAGCGCGTTTAGAAAGATTAACCAGCGCAATCGACTCGCCGCTCGTTCGTTTGGACGCAGCTTGAATCGGTGGCTCATGTGTAAAAGCATGCTGGGATTATGAATATTTTCTTTGGGTTGCTCTGTGCCAAAATCTCCACCCCCTTCACCGACCCCAGTCCATAACCTTCTCACGTGCCTGCAGCTATAAATCTCTAAACATTTCTTTTGCTCCATGATTTTCCTTCATTTCTGCAGAAATGCGAGCAGGCTCTATCGCAGAATAGCTTCGGCAAGAGCAAAAACCAAATGCATGTTGATGCGTGGCATTGCTTTTCTACTCTTTATTCAATATTCTACGTCGCTACATCTGATATGCACATACACTTTTGTTTAATTCTGACTGTTAAATGCTTATTAGCATGCATATTACTAGCATATTGGCTTATAGAAATCACACCTTATTCAGCATGATCGTATTTTAGATCCCTTACCCAATACCTAACCTTAATAATTACCATACTAACTATTAATTAAGGCAAGGTTGCAGTTAATAATTAGTTAATAGTGAGAATTGGTCCACATACTAAAGGTTGACTGTGCTTACTAAAAGAATAGTTCACCCAAAAATGAAAAAGTGACCCCAAGCCATCCTAGGTGTACATGACTTTATTCTTTCAGAAGAACACAGCTTTTTTTATTAAAAATGGCTCTTCTAAACTTGTAGATGGTGACCATTATTTTAAAGCTCCATAAACCATATATATCTATATATCGTAAAACTAGCCTATACGTCCCTGGGGGGTTACTCTTCAGTAATAAAGTACTGCGAAGACTACGAGTCACGATGTCACCATCTGCACACATGTTGTACCCAAGTTTATTCATTCGTATTAGATTCATTATTACATCTACAGTCTGATTTGTCATGGTCTTATAGGACTGCTAAAATCATGCAGTGTGTAGAAGGACTAGAAAAAGTGTCCATCTGATGTGCGTTCCCTTGAAACAACAAAAAGACCAATCTAAACAACCCAAGCTTGTGCGATAAACAGCACCAAAGATCTGGTCCTGATCTCTGACCAATCAGTAACCAGTCAAATACAGCTTTAAGTCATTTTGGGGCATGACAGACAACTGAAGACTGTACGTTACAGGATCAGAAGTATTTCCTCATCCAATAACAGTTCCGCAAAGTTTACTGAGCACACAAGGAAAAGTACTTCTCTCGTAGGTGTCAGGAGATCACGTTTACAATGTCGTGTTTGCTTTTCATTCACACATAATTATCTAAAGCAAAGAGCGCAGGGCAGTCGTACTCGCAAAACGATTCTTGCGAGAATGCACCAATGCAGAAACTTCTTGTCAGGAATCATTACATTTAGTTCACACTTATAGGTTTTCTTTTAAAGTACGTCCTTGTTAAGTACGTATGCAAGTATATGTGAAAGTGTATCTCTTTTTTACAATGGTTGATACATTTGATACAATTGATACACAGCAAAGATGAACAGCAAACATACAATCTATGCACTTAAATCATTTAATTTAGTCATTTTATTACTTCGTTTCTCCTCACCACCCATGAAACATCTGTAAACGGTTTCAGATAAGCACACTTATCTCTACTGCCAAATCGCTTCCATGCATAGGAGAGAAATGTACTTTCATTAACATATTTGCACTGTATTGTTCACCACATGAAAATGTTAATACATTGCAGACTTAGAAAAGCCATGCGCTCACTGTTTTCTGACTGCCGCAGGGGATTTCATTTAATGCGGCGACCTCCAAACTGCAGCGTAACTTTTAAACCGAGCGTCTCTGCGGATTCTTGAAATGCGTCCCGAATTGACAAGTTGTTAAAAAAGTACCCCGGATTTATAGAGAAAGTGTAAAACACGAGCTATTGTAACACAATCCGCACACAACTACAACTACACTGTAGTGAGAAACTGAAGAGTGACATATTATAATGAAAGTCATACTGATACCTTTCTCCACAGAAATGAGGCCCATATCTCCCCAGCAGACTTCTTTTTACTCTCACTTGTTACGGCAGTTGTTCTGAAACAACCTTTGGAAGGACACCAAAGAAATGACAAAAGCTATTTAACAGAACAGATGCTGGCCAAATTTTTCTAATGTGACCTGCTCCCTATCAAACGAAATAAAAGCTGAGAAGATGTGACAACTCTATCGGTTTAATAATGTGGGCACGTTGACAGATGCAGTCATAACATGTTAAATCATGAAAAAAATGACATTGCCTGTGTACACATAACAGCGGAGCTAGCAAACAGATCTGCAATGTTGCCCAGTGTGTAAGGTTATTTTATTTCACATAAAAGATTTTTATATGCGGTTTCAGTTTTGGTCAACGATAATAACCCAGTGTGGACTAAAAGATCCTTCCAATATCTTGCATCACGTTCACACAAGTTTAAAACAATGTGGATAAATGATGACAGATTTTTTTTTTTATCGTTGGGTGGAAATATAGCGTTAGTTTCATTGGAATTGCCATCCCGGTTTGCAGGAGACCGGAGGAAAGGACACTGGCTGTGAGTGAGATTATCAGTTTGAAACCATAAATTCCTCAGAGTCTACAGTATTTGTGCACAAACAGACAACACAGAGGAGGACAGGCGCTTTGTGACTTCCTCGCACGGATCAGGAATGTTTGGAAGGTTTGGGAAGAACACAGCTTCTCCAGTGCTCTAGACAAGTGGGAGAAAATAGCTGTTCTCAACCATCCACTGATGAACATCTGGAGAGCTTTATCTTAATTTGACACCTTGATCTTCAGAAGACCTGGCAAAACCTGACCTGGCAAATATTTAATGAGATTTGTGTATATTGTGTTTCTTCTACCTAATAAAAGAAAGCATACAGCCTGTACTCATAGATAACTTTATTAATAAAAAAAAGAGAAAGGTGTACATAAGAGTGCATTTTGTAAACGCATGTTAAATGTATCTTAAAAGTCATAGTTAATAGTTAAGTGTAACCTATTCTACAGTGTTAGCGTGAACAAAACAAACTTTTGATTGTCTCTTAGACAATCAGTATGCTACAGAAACTCTTCTAGGGACAACGAAACGTAACACTTTTGTCACGGTTCCAAAAAAGTTACATATTCGAACAATTCTGAGACAAAAACATTTACCATGTGCCTGATACCTTGAGCTTTAGGGGGCTTCAGTAACACGACCATGAACGGGGTCCTTTAACTAATTAGTTTTCTCTCAATTTAAAATCAGGATGTGATGTCACACCATAGGACATGGTTTTCAGAGACAAAGGCTGTTTGTCCAACCAGAAAGCTGCATTCTTTGGATGTCACATTTGTAGACTGATATATTTAAATACATGGAATGCAAGTTTTGTTAAAAAAAGGTATTAAAGCATTTACCATACATGCTTTTGTCAGTACATTCACCAGTATAAAGTAACCATTTTTCAAAAACAATAGAAGTAATTCTAAAATTGTATATCAAAATACTTAAGTGAGTCAAAAAAGCACTGGTTCATATAAAAACATATTTAGTTGACTCTAACGTCTTTTTCTTAAGGTATTTAGAGCAAAATTAGAGTTTTAGATAGCGCTTTATTTCGATAGTCCACTTTAGATATTCTACATAATATGAGTGATTTTTGAGTCTACTTTTTTAGGTCATGAACACAGAAAAGAATAGGATTCTTCAGTGATTGAGAGACTTTCATGTGAGGTAAAGGAGGCCAGTTCACTGCAAGCCGACTGCCTGGAAGCATTATAGTATAAAACGATTGGTTTTCCAAGAAAAATTTACATTTGACCCCAAAAACATTCATTGAAGGATAGCAACTGGCCCTAACTGGCCAAAACAGTGCGACTAACAGTTGAATTCTGGAAATACTTATCATTTAATAAGAACATTTTTGTGACACCTGGCCATACCTGGACTTTCCCGGGGTAAACCAGGACATGTTGTCACCCAAAGAGCACAGAATGTCAACAATGTCTGCCAAAACAGCAAGTCTGCAGCTAAAAGTCAGAGATCTCAATGGGAACTCATCTCAAATTCCTCCCACTGATCTGAGCTGTTTTCTTATCATCTAGAAGGGACAAAAGGATTTAGTGTTTTACGCTGTTCTTTTAGAATAGCGTGTCTTTATAGGGTAGATCGGCCAGACAAACTAAACAAGAGGGGCAATAAGAGACTCTGTGCCAAAATCTCACAGTCAGGAAGGATTTACCATTTGAGGAGATCTCATGTGACTGTAATGCAGAGCCTAAACCTCAGAAGAGCGAATTAAATGTGAATACCCTCCCTGTAATCAGACTTGCATGTATGATGTTTCTCTATCGGAGCTTGTTGTCAGAAACCATTCTGTGAGACCTACCGGCTGAGATCATGCTTTCAGTGTAATTTCTCGGTTAAGCCACTATGGTTTATAGATTAACTTGTTCATCAGTTGTCTATCCTCTGTTTCACACACATACTCATGGGTATAGTACCCTGTGTAAACTAAGCATCTGGACTTGATTACCTCCCCCCAACACACACACACACACATCTCTACAGCTACTGAAACTTCAGCGGTGATGTGCATACTAACTCAACACAATGTTGCTCTTTATTTAACGCACAAGTCTTTCTCACTGTTCAGACTCACTCCAGAACCCATCCAGTGATTATGTCTCCTGTTGATAGAGGAGCTGTGTGTGTGTGTGTGTGTGTGTGTGTATCCATCCATCCATCAGCATGTGTACCAACACAAGCGCGCCGGTCAACACTATTGTTTGTGCAGCCCCATGCACAGCTGAGGCCCTGAGCTCTGCCACTGGAAGACAAACGATAAAGTCTACATCCGCTGTCTACAAAAAGGCATTTAATTACGTTTTCGGCCACAGTTTTTCTGCCTTAAAATCTTTCTTGATTGCTAAAATAAATCAGCCGACATCCCATAGCTCAACTAGAAGAGCAAACGGATTTAGATAATTGATAAAGTAAAAAGTAAAGATTGATAACAACAGTGTCTTGATTAGAGTTCGAATATCATGGCATGACTTTTGCACAGGCAAAGATTTTCACAAGGTGAAAAACACAGGAGCAGATGTAAAACTTTGATGTATAGGGACTAACTTCACTATTATTTAGTTAGCATGCCTATTAATGTCATATGCTGCTTTTTATTAGTATTTATGAAGCACGTTTTAGATAGCGTATGCGTATGTATCATACCACCTCCATCAACGAGTCCCGTTCACCCCTTTCCAGGATAACAGTCCTTAAGCCTACCCTGGCCAGACCTATAAGAGCAAAGCGTCCGGCTCAGACTGTGAAATCCCATACTCCCTCAAGCACCGTGATCACAGACATTTTCAGCCAGTCTCTGGAGTTTTAGAGAGCTTTAAAAGCTCATTCATTGTTCCTGCCCATGATAATGACCTCAAACAAGCACAGGCCCCCTCAACCTGACTTCAGTGACCGCGAAGAAGCCCTCAAAACCATTACAGATAATAAACCTCTATATGAGATTCATTCAATCCCTGTAATTCTCTCGTAGTGTTAAATGCTCAATCTACGAAGCCCTACTGAGACCCTCAGTCTTTAGAAAAGACGGCCCACCCATAAAAAAAGTGGTTTATGGTAAATATAAATATTCATGTCAATCTCTAAATGTCAGCTCATGCAATCAGACAGGTCTCTGTTCAGTGAATTAGAATAAACTTGAATTATAACCAATAAACATTTAAGATTAGATTAAAAATTGCAGAATTACAGTATGTCACATCCATTAAAGCTGCAGTCCGTAACTTTGTTCGGCAAAAAATGATTAAATATCTATATTTGTGCAGGTATACTACAAAAAAATATTTTAGTTTGCTCAGTTTACTTGAATAAAACAAGCTAAAACAACACACATTTTTAGTTTGTTACTCAGTTGTCATTTGCACTCAATTTTATTATGTTAAACACACATCTCAAGTATCATAGTATGAATCTTAACAACGGTGACCAAAAAAATAAAAAGATAAACTCAGAACATCACAAAACCTGCTACTAAAATTCTGCACAAAAACTAAAATAAGAGCACATAGAAAGAATTAGAGAAAATAAGTGGACAATCCAGTTGCATATTTTATTCATGCAGCAATGCATGCTGGGAGTTATGGGTGAGGGTTGTACTGTGCTGGTACCCAGCATGCATTGCAGCATGAAGCCTTTGACTCACCATTGTTGAGATTTATATTCTGATTCTAAATGGTGTTCAGTGTGAAAGAAATGTAAAAAAGTTTTTTTTTTTTTTTTTTTTTTTTTTTGCAGTGTTTTGGTAAAATTATCACATGAATAACATTAACAAAAAAAGAAAACTAGAGCATTAAAGCCACTGAATGAGGGAAAAAAGAAGCAGGCTGGTTTAGGATGCCTACAACACAAAAAACACTTATTTACAATTTATGCGCCAAAAACTGTTTCACAAATTGTTCATCATTGGCTGAATACACTCATTAGTTTTCATTTAACAACAATTACCCAGAATGCATTTTTAAGGTAATTTACTATTATGAAAAAACGTAATGTAAAAACAGGATTTGGTTGTTTTTTGGTTTTTTTTTCCACTGCAGTTTCCTTTGATTTTCCTTCTTATCTAGTCTTTATGAATGGCACATTGTCTCAGTGGTCTGGCAATGACAAATACATCTGTCAACACCTTGTCGTCTTCCAAAAAAAAGTGGTGGTGAGGGGGTTCTTGTTTGTCTTACTGTCCACTTGAAAAGCCATAAGCTGCTCAGATAAGCACCAGGAAAATTTATGAGGGCAGATTGGAAAAACAGATCCACCAAGAAAAGAGCACTGGGCTTCGACATTTCCCCAAAGAATCATAGACTTCAACTCCCATGATGCATCAGTACGGTGTCAGGAAAATGGCTCAAATCGCCCAGCACTTGCTTCTGTATTTTAGAAGCACAGAAGAAAAACTTAGATTCACAGAAAAAAATGTTTAATGTTAAAATGTTAAGAAATAATATTTAAAATTACTTATAATTACTACAACTCAGATGAAATCTGTTTTTTAAGAGGATTGAAGCACTCCACAGACAGTATCACCAGCTTCACTCAATTACTAAACGCTTTGACTTCATTTCTGTCAGATGTCTAAAAATGTTTTTTATTGAGAACAGAGGTTTAGGTCCATGACAAAACGTCTTCAGTGTGTGTTTGTTTCAGCAGGATCGGACATCAGAAGGATATCCAGGAAGGATAATCTCCATAGTATTCACATGAGATTACAACGTCATTTACATGTAACGCTTCCATAATAGCGGCAGACTTTAATGGAACCATTGCCAATGTTTTCATGAATTGTTGCTATAGAATGGTGCCAGGAACTTATAAACTGCAACAGTCATGCCTACTTTTTCAGGTATTTTTAAAAAGACTTAATTGAAGCGTTACAAGTCATGAACTAAACCAACCAGCTAAAAGCTGAATCGCAACATTACAAACTTTGATTTGAAGCAAAAAAAAAAGGATTTTAAAAACTCTGAAGCGACCTGGGAGATAAAAGGATACAAGTTACCAGTCACAAGTCCTGAGCTTTAGCTGTTACAAGAATTTATAAAATCACATTCATTATTACTGAGAAAACAGAGTGCTTACTTAGCTATGCAATTGTACTTACATTAAGCTTACAATAATGTATAACCATCCTTCATTCAAAAAAAGAATATTAATTCATTCAGTCATTGTGGTTCCACACAACCAGATTGTTTTTTTAATTACATGAATGGGATTCAAACTCTTTGCTTTGTCAACGCAATTAAATAAGCAAGAATTTATATGAAAGTCCAACCAACTCTAATTATTCACGTCCCTGTAACCTAAATCATGATCTGTGTCACCATTACAGTGGTCAGTGTTAGTTGGGCCTTAATTTAATGTTAATTGCACTAAATTTTTAGGTGATGATGATTATGCTATTATCTAATAATTGTTTGACCAAAATCACTTATTCAGAATCTATTGTATGTTCTTCATTGGTAATGCCAGCCTTGTGATTACACAGAGAAACATTGTGCGCTTTTTCAATATTTTAAAAGCAATTACTTCAAACTGTTGTGATCAGGCACACACAGACTTCAAGAATCAAAAGATAAACAGGTCAACTCTGAACATCACAAAGCATACTAATAAAAATGTCACATAAAAACAGCTAAAATAAAAGAAAAATAATAAGAATAAAAGAAATGACAAAGACGGTTCTGCTCATAATTTATTTATGACGCAATGCATGATGGGAGCTATTGATGAGTTTTGATTGGTGACACCCAGAATGCACTGCAACTGTAATTATGTAAAAACAGAACCAGCTCATCTAGCTGCTATAACTCAATTACAGCAGCCAAAACAAAATTAAACGTTTTTGACATAAGAGCCAAGATCCCAACTAATGCTGACCACTGACCACTCCAGTGGTGACACTAAATTGAGTTGGCTGGACTTTACAATTTCACATAGATTCTTCCTCATTCAGTCGTGCTGACAACGCAAAGAGTTTGCACGGATTTAAACAATTCCATTCATGTAAATAAAAAAAAAAACAATATGGTTGTGTGGAACCACTGTCCTTACATAAATGAATTAAGTTAGTTCAAAAAGTCATTGTTTTGAGCGTGCTGTATAACCAACTCCAAAACAATATGCCAAAGATTGTCGGTGAGATGAAAGGTAGATGTTGGGTTTAGACTGTTTAGAGGCTTGAAAAGATCCTTATAAATGTCTGTTGTACAGTTAAATATTTTTTGCAAAAGCAGTGGTTAGAGAAGAGTTGGTCTGGCAGTGAAGGATATCGTAAACAGTTCCAGAAATATTTATGTGAATTTAAAAGAAGATTCCACTCAAAATCTCTGTCATCATCTCCTCATAATGTTCCAAACCCATCAATATTTGAGGAACTGCGCTGGTCATTCTGTACTGCTTACAGTGAATGGGAAACTGAGGCTTTCAACAAACTTAATGTAAAATCATTATAAATGTAGGTAACGCTATTTTAAGGTGTCCCCGTTATGTTCTGTGTGCTTACTATTATAATAGCATTAAATTATGCATAATTACACGCAAGTAACCCTATGTCCAACCCTAAAAAAAACCCTAATATCCCAATCAGATGCTCTGATTGACATTGGCTGATTGTTTTGTTGTGTTAGCCTTTTCATACACAGTAGAGATGCTCTGATCGACATTGGCTGATTGTTTTGTTGTGTTAAGGGTTGGAGAACAGCTTGGAGGGTGCAGGACAGAGTTTAGCAGGCAGCCCGTTGTGTCTGTAGTGGTGTGGAAAAGAAGAGAGAAGACTGGATGAGAATTTAAGGCCGATGAATAAAGAGCCTTGTGAAATTTATAAAAACAGTCGGGTCAGAGCTGGGTTTGCCTCAATTTCCTCTCCATGGAAGGTTTCAGAGGGAGCTCATATGGCTCGCATACAGGCATGAGCTCTTCCTGGAATGCCAGTCAGCACAGACAGGAAGTCAGAGTAAAGATTGTGAATGCATAAAAATGGTGAATGCATAAAGCAGCAGCTGTGGTTAGCAGAAATAAGCCTGAGCTTCACTAATATGGGCTGGCAATCAAATCCGCTAAAACACAATTATAGACCACCGCAGGAAATGTGCTTCTAACCAAAATCCTGTCATCATTTACTCATCCTGGTGTTGTGCCAAACCTGAATGGTTTTCCTTTTTCTGTGGAACACAAACTGCGGGAAGATGTTTCGCAGAATGTTCATGCTGGTTTTTTTTTTCCATTGCGAGAGCATGAGATAAAACCGAACGATTCAGTAACCGGCTCAAAAAACATGTTCATTATTTTGAAGCAAAAACTCTAAGCTACAAGAACCAGTTCTCAAAAAGTCAACAAATGCTTTGTAAGGTATTTATGGCCTTATTTCAGTTACTTCAGATATTTTGATTTTCACTAACCATGCATAAACATTGCTTTATTAAAAACACAGTCATGTACATAAATGCTGATAATATATTACTGTAATCCAGTTTGTGCTGTTTACAGTGTTATTAGACTTTAGCCGTATGTTTATAAGAAACTGAAATAAAGCACAAATATCAAGTCTAAATTTATTCAGGCCTCCAAAACACCCTCGGACCCTAGAGGGTTAAAGAGGTCATATGAAGATCAATCTGGATCTTACTTGATTTTCCGACATAAAGGGTTTAGTGTATACGTTATACAAAATATACTGTAACTGAATGATTTCAGAACTTTCTCCACAGTCCAAAAGCAGCATTTTTGAAGCTGAGCTGAAAAATGCACTCCACTGAAATCCTAGGATTTGCACATCAACAGCACCTATTCAGTGTTTAGTGACTTGGCTCATGAGTTCATGGCTAAGTACTGCTGCTCATTTTAGATGTGAGGGGGGTCTCAAAGAGAGAGAGAGAGAGAGAGAGAGAGAGAGAGAGAGAGAGAACGGTTGTGAGACTGGAGCAAAGATAAGAGTAGTCTGACACATAGGTTCCCAGCATCCACCTGAGCAAATATCATAAATTGGCCGATTTGATAATCGTTATTAATATAACAATATGTCCTCAGAGCGATTACATACTTTTTCTCCAGCTATATCAACAAAGGTGCTTAATTCTGCTGCTAAAATGCTTAATATTCACTCCTGCATGTGATGCGAACTGTTGACATGACGTTTAGTTTAAACTTGTTTGTGGTAGATTTAACTTATTTTGTCTTCTGGGAAACATGCATGTATATTCTGTAGCTTCTGAAGGGCAGTACTAAATGTAAAAAATATTACTTATTATGAATGAAAATATGAAAATAACAAAAATGTACACATCTTCATTCAGTTCAAAAGTTTTCACCCCCTGGCTCTTACTGCCTTGTGGTGTATTGGTAAGCATTTTAACCTTCTGTAATTGTTGCATATGAGTCTCTCAGTTGCCCTCAGTCGAAAGTGTAGGTTTTTTTATATTGCCAGCCAAACCGGGCACTGGCTATTATTTTCCACACCATTGTATCTCTAAAAGTTTTTATTTTTTAATTAAATATATAAAACCGGGCAGCCCCTGAAATACACTCACTAATTGCAGCTATTTTATTATAAAGTAGCTGTCAAAGTTAATCAGAAGTCTCAAACTAAATCAAAGGCACTGCACTATTATTCTCTGCACAATAGTAAAACAGCATGCTTTCTGACCACTAGTCCAGGCACCAGCCTTATTTACACACATAAAATCCAAATGAACACACATTGGTCACTTTACCTTTTTCTGGCACTGCTTCCAGTTACCCGCTGACATAAATAGGGTCCCACTATTTTGTTAAAGCTTGTAAAATTTAGGTGCCTGGTTTTTCTCTTTCCTCACTGCATGAAGTACCATTTTTCATTTCTGTGGTTAAAGAATAAATGAGTATTAAATGAGCATGATCCATGCCCGCAGCTATCAGAAAGCTAACCATTACCACAACCACAACGAAACCAATCATGACTTTGATCAAGATTAAACATGGTTGCATACTTTTAGTAAACACAAGTTTTTGCCACCCTCAACATTCATCAGTGCAAAAGCAAAGGCCTAAACAAAGTAACTTTCTACAAGGTTTGCTTGAAAGTGAGGGTCGTCATAAGCTTCCATCCAGTGCTACGTAGAAAAGTCATATAACACAATTTTAGGAATATAGTTACTGTCACATGTCATTCGGGGTTGTTTTGTATAGATTAAATCTTGTTGTGCACACTCTTTTAAACCTGTTTCATTTGAATGGTGCTCATTTCAGACTAGTTAAAGCCCTTATAACATTCAACATCACACAGTCAAATAGCCCATCAAATCCCCCCTGCTGTCCACAGCAATGGCCAATTAGCCTCTCTCTCCATAGGTGACACAACCAATATCATCAAAGACTGTTTCCACATCTGTAGTGAGGTTTAATAGTTGCACCTGTGCATACTTTCTCTCTCTCTCTCTCTCTCTCTCTCTCACACACACACATACACACACACACACAGACACATCCAATCATGCATATACACCTGAACACTTTGGTTTTTTACTAAACCAAATACAGTAGGTTTGTACTGATTCGACAGACATGCATGGGATAAAACTAACTGCTGTTAGGTTTACAAATATAAATGTATTTTAAATGGTAAATGTTATGAGGGATTAATAATAGAATGTATTTAACACAATTATCCCCTTCAATTTAATTTTATCATTATTATAAAAAGTCTTCTCACTACATCTAATGGTAAATGGCTGTTACAGGAACGGCATTTGTTTTGTGAAAGAAATGCCAAATTTGTTACATTTTTAACAATAACACACATTCACTGTTTATTTTGTTTGTTTTAAGATAGTGATTGACTGATCCATAGAATTTGGTAGTATAAATAACTACAAATTAAAATTTTCAAATTCACTGTCAAATGAATATTTTGATAATATTCTATTATGAGCTTTCATATGTGTTGTGGAATTGTTAGTCACATGTGAAAATGTAATCTGTCTGCTAACAAATGCAAATATGTTTTGAAATGTGAAAATATCTTGATTGACTGATTGCAAAATAAGTGATGGCAAGGTTAAAAAAAAAATAAGAAAAAGTAAAAGAGAAAAGGCAGCAGGCTGGCAGGGAACATTGTCCGGTTGTTAGACTTCTGTGCTAATCATAGTTTGTTCATAATGAACACCATGTTCGATAAGGGTATCCATCAGTACACATGGTAGCAGGACACCCTAGGATTGGAGTCAATGATTGTTTTGTAGTTGTTTCATCTGGTCTCTGGTCGTATGTCTTGGGCACTTGGGTAAAGAGAGGGGTGAAGCTACCAACTGATCACCACCTGGTGGTGAGTTTGATCCATTGGCATGGGAGGAAGCTGGACAGATTCAGCAAGCCAAAACATACAGTGAGGGTCTGTTGGGAACGTTTGACAGAGCCCTCTGTCAGAGATATCTTTAACTCCCACCTCAGACAGAGTTTTTACCTGATCTTGAGGGAAGATTGAAGACACTGAGTCTGCTTCAACTAAGGACACTGTCAGGCAGTCTAAACGATTCTTCCACAGAGGTAGACTCAACCATCACCCGGGGTGAAGTCACCAATGTAGTTAAGAAGCTCCTCGTGGCGAGGCACCAGGGTGGATGAGATCCTCAAGTCTCTGGATGTTGTGTGGTTGTCTTCTCTGACTCCAGCAGGGCTACCCTTTGTCACTGGTCCAGTCCATTATCTTTATGGGCAGGATTTCTAGGCAAAGTCAGAGGGGTTCCGGTTTGGGGACAGGATCTCGTTTTTACAGTTTTTGTGGATTATGTTGTCCAGTTGGCTTCAGCAAACCAGGACCTATAGCAGGCAATGGAGCAGTTTGCAGCCGAGTGTGAAGTGGCTGGTATAAAAATCAGCATCTCTAAGTCTGAGGCCATGGTTCTCATTTGGATAAGGGTGGCTTGTCCCCTTCAGGTTGGTGTAGAGTTCCTGTCTCAGGTGGAGGAGTTTAAGTATCTTGGAGTTCATGAGTGAGGAAAGGATCAAACTAGAGATGAGCAGAAGGATCGGGGCAGCTTCTGCAGTAATGTGGTCGATGGAGGAGCTGAGTTGCAAAACTGCAATCGAAGCTCTCGGTTTACTGGTCGATCTACATTCCTACTCTCATCTATGGTCATGAGCATGGAGTCATGACCAAAAGGATGAGATCCTGAATACAGGTGGCTGAAATGAGTGTTCTTCTGCAGGGTGGCTGGACGCTTCCTTAGAGATAGGAGCTCAGTCAATCGGGAGGGGCTCGGAGTAGACACATTGCTGCTCCACATCGAGAGGTGGCTCAGCATCTTTTCTGGATGCCTCCCTTTGAATGTGTTCAGGCATGTCCCACCAGGAGGAATCCACAGGGAAGACCTAGGACATGTTGGAGGGACTATGTCTCTCGGCTGGCCTGGGAACGCTTTGGTGTTCCCCCGGAAGAGCTGGGGAGAGGGAAGTATGGGCATCCCTGCTTAGATTGCTGCCCCTGCTACTTGGCCCCAAATAAGTGGAAGAAGATGGATAGATGGATGGATGGATATTATAAAATCAAGGGTCTAAACTAAAAATAAACACACATCTCATATTAATACTCATTTTAATGCTGACTTAAAAAACAACAACATCAAAACCTCTGTTCTCAATGAAAACATTTTTAAACATATGACAGAAATTAAGTCGAAAATGGTTAGTAATGAGTGAAGCTGGTGATGCTGATTGTGGAGTTGTTTAATCCTCTTCTCCTGAGATTTATGCAATAATCAAAAAGCTAATGGATCATACTCCTTTTTTTAATCAAGGACACCAAGATTACAGTATGCCATGATCTGGGTTGCTGTTGTTTTAAATGTAAATTATTACATAATATTTTTGAATTCAGCAACAATCAGATAATTTTTATTGTTAATCTACTTGTTCTTCATCTATTGTGCCTTTTTTGGGTCTCTCCCAGCATGAGGTCCCACTGGCTCTGTTTAAGATCAGTAAAGTTTCATGACATTAAAACAATGTAATATAACCCAAGTAACCAATTACATGATCTAACAATGTTCATTAGTAATGAGTGTTAGTATGAAACCATTGTTTTCTTTAATAGGCTTCCATGGGGAGAGTTTTTTGTAAATGCACATGGAGAAAGACGTCAGGCGTTGAGCACACCCAGAACCAGAGGGCCAAAAATGAGCCCAATGCAGAGCAGAAATGAGACACAACACAATACAGCTCCTGTTGTTAAGACCCCCGCCCCACACTCCCCAAACATCTGCACAATCATTAACATATGTCTGAGCCCTCTGAACACACACACACACA
Organism: Puntigrus tetrazona; assembly: GCF_018831695.1. Taxonomy (NCBI): domain Eukaryota; kingdom Metazoa; phylum Chordata; class Actinopteri; order Cypriniformes; family Cyprinidae; genus Puntigrus; species Puntigrus tetrazona. The sequence goes on along the minus strand of NC_056721.1, from coordinate 1,132,683 downwards.
CAAACCTTCACATACAATTTTCTGAATGGCACAGTTATGGCTATAAATCTAAACCTTACAGAATTTGTAAGATGCTTTAACCTTAAGTGTCACTGTTGCCTCCTCAAACATCAATGGCTCAACATTTTGAGATGTCTGAGTATTATTATCAATTAATAACTAAGGTGGATCTCATATGGCCAATATTCTAAAATGTAAGGAAATTTATTTTAAAACGCAGAAAGACAGTTGGATGTTTTACTGTGTAGTTTATCACCACAGTACAAAATAAAAAAAGATGCATGGATAAATTTTTGAATACTGTTCCAAAATTAATGAATAACTACAGAATTACATGTGTATTGCAATAATAACACTTTAGTAACTACTATTAATTAACAAGAAACATAGATTAACAAATTAGTAAGTGCTATCTGAATGAGGTCATTAATTATTAGTGGATCAGTAATAATCTGTTTTTGTTTTGTTTCAGTTTTGTTTTTTTATACCAGAGGACTACTGAGAGCTTGATAATTAATTTAAGTAATGCACAATGTATCATTAATTCTGAAGTGATAATCAAGGTACTCCTCTGGTAATGACCCAAGTAATACCAAATCCTTTAAAATAAATTATTAATCATTTGGATCAGTATTCTATAACATGGTAACTCTTTAGTAAAGGTATTTGTAAGGTTTTGGATAGTAATGTCTCAATGCTTACAAAATACTTCTAAGGGAATTACTAATTATTTGGAGTAATATTCTACAGTGAGGATGGTCACACACATGGGATCTAAAATATGCTCATGCTGAATAATGCATCAACTTGTGCTTTATGAGTGGTAATAAACAGCCAACATGCAAGTAAAATGCATAATAATATGCATAATAAGCAACCTATTAATATGAAGAAGAATCAGTCAGAAGAAATTGCTATCCAAAACCTTAAAAACCATCAAAAGTTTATGATGGCTTCGGTCATTAGTCAATTGCCATGATCTTCATTTTTATTTAGAATATTTGTTTTTGTATTATTTGCATTAATTATAATCCTGTTTAGTTGTAGATTGTTATATATGCCCTCCCGTATTCTCTAGGAGGTGTTAAAAATAGTAGCTACTGAACAGATAATAGTACAATTGTTAATCAGAACTTTTTGTAACACTTTATTTTGATGGTCAACTATCTTTCATTAGAGTATTGTAATGCCTAGACAGCAGAGGGAGCTGTCGCCGGAGTACTAGCAGTACTCCACCCCTCTGCTCGCCTCTCCCCTCTACCTGCATTTCATGTTTGAGGCCTTTATAAGCAATGGCCCTCCAAGAGCAGGATGCAAAGTATTGCCATGTTCTGCTGCCTTACCAAGCGTCCTATATCATTGTTCTGTTTACCTGCCACGTGTATGATCTCTGCCTGCTTTCCCGTTTACCGATTCCTGGATTCTGTTTTCCTGATTGGACTCACAACCTGGTATAGACCCATTGCCTGTTACTTGATTACCGTCTTTTAGATTCCCCTCAAACTTGTTGATATCACTGACTGCCTTATCATAACCCACTCTCTGCCTGCCTTAACATAGATTCCACTCTGGCTTCCGTCTCCTTGTTACAGGTATAAGTAGACTGTCTGATTATTATCTGCTAACTCTTTATTGTGATGATGTAATGAAAGAGTCAAAGACATTTGAATCCATCTGCAAAGCTTTATTCAGGTTCCAACAGACTCTTGACTGCGTCAAGAGCAAAAATAGACAATCTAAAAGTAGGCAGGACGGGGAATTATAGATGGCCTCCATAGCCATGACAAGGCAGACAGTGGGTTTTGTGAGTTGCCATGACCTTGGGAGATTCTACGACCAAAGCCAACACCACTGGAGGTACTGGAGTGACTGGTAAACACTCTGGAGGATATACGGTGTGGGTCAACACCTCTAGAGGCTTAAGAGCTGACTCAAGGACCGGTGAGGTCTCTGCATTGGACTCTGTCAGGTCAGCAGAATCGTGAAGATATTCTGGCAGTTCAGTTATGGTTTGACTCAAATCTACTACAGCTTTACTTGACTCAGGAAGGACTGTTGTGGTATAACCGGGCTCTGCTGTGGCAGTCTTGTGCGGTAGCTCTGCATTGGCAGCCATCTTGTGCAGTGGCTCAGGGTTGGCGGCCATCTTGGTAGTGTGAGCCAGTTCTCTTCCACGACATTGACTATAATTGATTGACTCATTGTTATGAAAGCATATTCTGTAAAGTCCCCTCAGAACCTACCCTCAGGAAACCAGGATTTAATCAGTTTGTGTTGAGGATCAAGTGCATGGGGATCAGTCCCAGGCACAAGGGTGTATGGGAAATCTCAGGAACCAGAACGTAACAAATGATCTACCAACAGACATTCTACTGACTATAATTTTTTCAAGAACATGTCAACTTATTCTAACCCTAACTCTACTAATACTCTACTAACACTCTAATGAAAATTAGTTGATGCAAAGATATTTATTGTAAGAATCTCTATAAGGGTCCGTTAAAATGAAGTGAAACCGAATTTGTAGTGACTGTTGTTAGAATCAGAAACCTCTAATAAAACTAAACATACCCTAACAGTCTACTCTGAGAGTTCGTAGACATGTAGTTTTGAATTAATGATCATTATTTCACGTGTAGTTGATATGTAGTTACTAACAGAATGTCTAAATAAAGTGTAACCCAATGCATTGTTCTCAACAACCAAAGACAAGGCAGACAAGTGCAAATTCAATGCACAGCAAGACCAAGCAGTTGAGTGAACATCCAATACAAAAACAAACACTCTGCTGCCTAATGTCATAACGGTAACTGAATGTTAAAAATGGAAATGATGCGGTAGGACACATAGGGGAAATATGCCTCCGAGAGCGCAGAAAGTACAGAGCAGTGTTTGATTTGGGTTGAAATGCACGGAGCAGATTTCACATCTCAGCACAAAATAAATAGGAGTGCAGAATGACTGCAGAGATGAAGGTGGAAACCATGCCAGCCCTGTGAAACAGGACACAGATCTCAGATATAAAGGCTTGAGTGGTTTTGGACATTAATTAATATGTCGGAGGAGGCGCCAAACATTGGAGTTTATGCTTGAGAGATTCAGTAAATTTAAATATAAACTTTAATTTGATTTAACCTTTTTAAGTTTGATATTAATGGTTAAGAAGAGGAATGAAGGAACAAGTTTATTAAATCAAATAACCTGTTAATATTTAAGAACTAGCTAAGGTATGGACAGATCTTCAGATGTCTTTTGTTCACAACATTTTTTGCTGCTGTGCTGCAGAAATGAATCTTTTTACACTCATCCCTCTCATTATTTTTAAGCTTTCGTGTGGCTTGAAAAAATGTGGTTGCTAACAAGTGTCTAAATGGGACTAATAGAATTTTTTGGGAATATTAAGCATTATCGCATTGAACAGCTAAATTCATGATTACACTTTAAGGAACTCAACTGACTATAAACTAGTTGCTTATGAACATGCACATTAGCACATTGGCAGTTTATCAGCACTTATGAAGCACATTTTTTTAATCATGCTAGCAAAGTTTTCAGCTTGAAAATTGTTTTTCACATTATTTTTATGGTCCCTTTTGCACATTCTGCTGACTATATGTAATGCTGCACCTTCGTGTCACATTTGAGTGGTACTATTAAACTATTACTGGTTACTACTACTGGTACTATTGGCAGGGTTAGAGTTAAGCTGACAAAGTTAGTTTCTGTCGAGAGACCATCCAGCTCGATCTTACAGCAATTCGCACAGCAATTAGCATTTTATGAGGTGGCTAATTTGTATATGTACGACCTCACTTGTTCAAATTCATATGGTTTTTGCTAAACCAGAGTTTTAATCAGCCACACCTGCATCTCATTATCGTGCAAGAGTGTAAAAGCACACACCATGTGATCCCTCAGTGTCCAGTCTTGTTGATGCTGTAGTGGACATATGCTTACACTCTGTTGAATCAAAGCCTGAATATACCTACCTGCTGTCTCCTGTGTTTCCCAGTCAAGGTTTGTCCAGGTGGTGCATGCTTCACTGATCTCCTCGTTCTGCTCCAAGAATCCGAGATCCCTTTTGAAAGAAAAGATTCAAGTCAAGTTTCCTGCCAGTGGATCTATTCATAGAACTGTTTACTCACATTTGATTCCATGATCATCCACTTCATCTTCATCTCTGCTGTGTTTAAATAAATCTTTGTTATTTTACCTACCAGGTCATTGTTATTTTACCTACCTCAACTCGTTAAAAAGTACAATTTGGTCATGAGACTATGTTGGGCCAACACAATAAAGAGTTAATTAAGCAGAAAGTCTACCAATACTCTAATAATACTGTAGGCAGTTGACACATAGGTGCACAAAACTTATAGTTTGAATGTTCGAGGGGACCATGAAAATAAAGAAAACTGCCAAAAATTACAGAAATTTGCATATCAAGATGTAATTAAGTGGGTTTAAGTTTAAATAATTGCACTTGATATAAATATATACTATAATACTGTACTATCGTAGTAATGTCCAAAACATCCCCTTTAGTTCAGTTCTTCTAAAGCATATCATTTCTGTAATAAGTATTCTTTTAAATAGTATGCTAAAATGTGCTTCAGCAATTAGCATTGACATAATCAAAAAAATGTACAATGCTGATGACTAAAGAATTAAATGTTCTTTATATTTTAAGCTTCTGTGGCTCAAACAAACATCAAAAGTGTTGTCAATAGAGCAGATTGTTTTTTTATGCTTTTAAATCTATTGTAATAGGCTGTAATACAGGATAAATGGTTAATACATCGTGACTAAGCTCATCTCCAGGGAGACACTGAGTGAAACTGAGCCAAAACATGCTGTTTAAACATACTCACTTTATCCCAGAATCATAAAAGAAGATCCCTCTATGACTTTTCTAGGGTGATTGTGGTTTTCCAAGAACCTGAATCCAGTCAGAGTGGTGTGTGATCAGACTAATCTGACCGGGACTAATCTGACGTGGGAAAATGGTATTTTGGCAGATCACATTTCACCGGGGTTAGCATCAGACCGGTGCAAATGTCAGAAAGACCCTGTGTTCGCCAAAAAGTCGACAGCTGGGCTTGACACAAGTAAAATACTGACATTAATACTTGCGCAAATGATTGACAAATTATGTCATAGTTAAGTGTCATTATAGCTTGCATATACACTAGAGTATGTGAAGTTTTTTATGCTTCGTGTGTTGGCAGATTTCTTATTGAAACATGAAGTTGGGACAGGACGTCTCCTTTTCAAAGCTAGCAAATCAGCTTTGGATATTCACAATTACATTCATGCATTCATTAATTATGAACCTGTATGTTTATTGGTGCCTCTGGACCACAAAACCATTCATAGGGGTCATCTGACAACATTTGAAAGCTGAATAAATAATCTTTCCATTGATGTATAGGTCGTTATAATAGGACAATCCTTTTAGGAAATACAACTATATGAAAATCTGGAATCTGAGGTTGCAAAAAATGTAAATATTGAGAAAATCACCTTTAAAATTATCCAAATGAACATATTAGCAAAGCATATTACAGAAAAAGTACATTTTGACATTTTTATGGTAGGAAATTTACTAAATATGAAAAATTTTGACCCATACAGTTGTATGTCAGTTTTACAATTACATTATCAGTGCACGTCAAGAAACAGTTTATATATATATATATATATATATATATATATATATATATATATATATATATATATATATATATATATATATATTATTGACAGCAAGTAATGTAATTGTTGTGGTACTGTAGGTCATGCAGAGAGGCATTAATATGTGCTTTATAAGTACTAATAAATATCTAATATGCTAGTGATATATATGCTAATATGCATGCATTCAGCATTACTTCAAATTTATTTGTAAGCCGCTTTAGATAAAATCTAAATGTAAAAAAAGAATAAATGTAAGTAAAAATGGAAATGTGATGACAAAGTAAAAGAAAGAAAGAAGGAAAAATATTGCTGAGAAACCTATAATTGTTTAATTAAATGGCAGTTTGGTTTATTAGTGATTAACTACACTGTGTTTCTGCAGTAAAGCAGCATGCTGTACATGTTTTAAAGCTCTAGAGCAGGAGGAGCTGTACCTCATATAATACAGCATGTACTCAGAAAGCACATGTGTGTCAGAATGATTAACTGTATTCGAGTGCGTGAATCTCTTTATTAGTGAGAACTCAGTCAGAGCATCAACTGCGGACCACATGGGCCCTGCCTGTCCGTGTATACGTCATCCCTACACTCTTCACCCTTTGCAATTAACATTTCTGTGTGCACACTGGGACGTGCAGAGGTTACAGCAGCAGTGGAGGACTTATGAAGGAGTTTTATTCTTAGTGGAAAGAAGAATGCCATCAGAGAGGCCCAATGGAATAAGCCCAGGCCCAGAGACGCCAACTCCATTCACTGGGATTCTGGATCGGCTTCTGCCCCACTCATTAAAACCATCTGGTGGGAATGAGACGCATTTTCCAGATTAAAGACCCTCATACCCCCCCTCTCTAAAGAATGAGTCAATTAGTTGGAGATCTGCGCCAGAGGGCAGCACACAATGCGAAAACAGTGAAGCAAAGACACTGCCATGTCTGTCGGTAGGTTAAATGGTTCAGCTCAGTACTCAGAGTTAGAGCAAATAATAGTTCAATCTGATGTTTGTTTACCTGTACACAATCCAAAAAGGCAAAAATGAAGTTACAGTATAGTACAAATATAGGAATCTTATTTTCATTTACGGTCACGGTGCAAGTGGGAGATTATGTGGGCAAGTTGAAGTAATTCCTGAAAATGACCAAACAGTTGGATAGGAAACTAAACAGCTGTCTCTTCAGAAACTCTAAGGATGCTTTTGCTTTTGCTGTAGTCTGAGTCATTTAACACAGTTTGTTTGATAATGCTAGAGTTATTTTATACTTTCAGGTGTGCATCAACACAGTGTTTCCCATGTTTTCCAATCCAATTCTTGCTATAAAAACCAAAAACATTGATTGCGACTTTTGCCTCATTACATTTTTAATTTGCTGCTTATTAATAGTAAGTAGTTGGGTACAGGGTAGGGATGTAGAATATGGTCATGCAGAATATGTGCTTTATAAAGTATTAGTTTACACTAGAACTGTTACTTATTACTTATTACTCATGTACTCACTTATTATTATGCACTTATTATTATGCAACCCACAGTTTTCATCACCATTGACTTCTTTACCACGGACAAAAAAACATTTAAAGCATTTCTTAAGATATCTTTTATCTATGTTCTTTGGAAGAAAGTAAGTCATACAGATTTTCAATGATATGAAGGTAAGTAAATTATGACAGAATATAATTTTTTGGATAAACTGTCCTTTAAAATATAAGTGCTATGTATTTATAATGACATATACTATAGGTAACACAAACTAATTAATGCAGTAGGTATAAAAATAAATAAATTAATAAATCGGTCTGAAAATGAATACAAAACAAAAATGATAAAATAAATCTTCAGCACTCTGCTACTGGGGAGCCTTACTGAACATTGTAACATTTCTGCCAAAAGGTCCTGTTTTCGTATAAAGTACACTGTTGCCATAAAGCATTTTTATCTTCAGAGATTTCTCAGCATCTGTTCATGTGAACTCTGAAGCTGTTCAAAATTGTTATGAAAGCAATCTGTCCTTGCAGAAGTCAACAGATATTTATGACATATAATTTTTCATTAAGCTGCTTGTCTCATAAACAGGCAAACGTAAGTTCTGTTGTGTATATAAAGTGTTAGTGCTAAATCAAGAGGGGCAAATACTTCAATCACACTGTGAAACTGGTGTCATTTGCAATCTTTATTACAAAGTGCAAACGTCTCCTTCATTTGTATCCAGCAGTACCATGGTTTAAAAGGGACTTCTGCATGAACTGTGCTTTATATTTTACCTTACTTTAAATTTTACTAAAGCTGTGCTTTATATTGGAAATAGATAATAAGGCCATTAAGAATTTGAGGGCTGTAGATAGTGCTTTGGATGCGACTAGTTCAGTAAATCATGTTCATGAAAGCCCAAGCAGCAGGGCAACTGGGTGACTCTTAGGCGTACTAGTCGTGGGTCAAAACAAACTTTTACGTTACCATCAGAACATTAAACAGGTTCTCCCCACTTACTGACACACCCACTGAGAAATCTGATTAAAGTGCTCTAGTAGTAGCCAATTCTATTGTACAGAACCTGAAAATAGTCATGCCACCATAGTCCGATGTTTACCGGGATGTAAATTCAGTAAGATTGTTATTTACGTCAGCATTAATGATGTTCCACTTTACCAGTCAAAGATCATGCAGAAAATGTCCAAAAGCAGTTTACATAAATGATTTGATCATTGATCAAAATAGTTTTGTTTGACAGAAATCTGAATAAAACCAGATGAATACATTACTTTAAAATCTTAAAATCTTGTCTACCCCCCAATATTACTGCTACAAAAAATGAGCCACGTAACAAAGGTAAAGGGGGTGCTGTTGCTTAAATTCATAGCAATATTCTCAGTACCTCTTAGAGGGCAGGCTTTAAGTATAACTCATTTAAAGTTATGGTGCTGCATATAACATTATTTCGAGTGCTAGTGATAAAGTCATGTTTGTACTGGCTAGAGAAAAATAACATCTGTGAGGATTTCCTTTCAGGATTTACCATAGTACTAAGACTGCTCTCATTAGAGTTACAAATGACCTGCTTCTATCATCTGATTGAGGTTGTATCTCTGTATTAGCTACTGGATCTCAGCACTGCATTCAACACTATCGACCACAACATTCAAGACTGGAAAACTATGTTGGCATTAGTGGAAATGTCTTAGCATGGTTCAAATCGTACATATTTGACCGCTATCAGTTTGTAGCAGTAAATGATGAGGTTAGGCTATTGTAATGCTATTGGATGGTTGTCCTGCATGCTTGATAAACTCCAGTTGGTCCAAAACGCAGCAGCTAGATTCCTTACTAGAACTAGGAAGTATGACCATATTTGCCCGGTTCTGTCAACACTGCACTGGCTCCCTATCAAACATCGGATAGATTTTACAATCTTGCTAATTACTTACAAAGTCCTGAATTTATATTTGAGCATGCTCTTATCACATTATAGTCCTGCACATCTGCTGCATTCTCAAAAAAAACTTTGGCTGTATGATAATAACTAGAATATCAAAATTAACTGCAGGCAGTAGACCCTTTTCCCATTTAGCACCCAAACTCTGAAACAATCTCCCTAACACTGTTCGGGAAGCAGACACACTCTGTCAGTTTAAATCTAGATTAAAGACACATCTCTTTAACCTAGCTGAGACATAACACATTAATACACTTCTATTATTCAGATCCATTAAGGGATTGTTAGGATGCATCAATTAGACCAGCAGGAACTGGGAAGGCTCACCATAAAACACAATGTACTCGTTACATTTATAAAAAAAAAATGCATCTACGTTAATATTAGTCTGTTTCTTTCTTATTCTGTTTTTCAGTTCAGTATCAGATCAGCATGAGACCTTCATCAGAAACCAGAACAACTAGATGAGCTCTGCGGACCAGATCACTGGAACCAGATGCACACACGCACACACATTATAGTCCTTTGCACGATCTGACATAGCTGAATTGGAAAATAAAAGTGCTGTGTGTCCAGCTAGAGGAGAACTGGCCCCAACTGAGCCTGGTTTCTCCCAAGATTTTTTTTTCTCCATTCTCTTGTGGGTGGGGTTTTGGTTCCTTGCCACTGCTGCGATTATCATCGATTTGATTACAGAGGCCGTCTCTGCAATTAATTAAAAATTTTATCTTGTCATCTTACATTACTATCACTCTATTCTCCGATCTGATACTGTTAAGTGCTTCGATATAATCTGTATTGTTAAAAGTGCTATATAAATAAAAATATCTGCCCAGGTATTTGAAGCAATCCACTTTTTTCAGGACCATCTATGATGATTATGTGTTTTGTGGCAAGCATTCCACATGAGGTTGAACTTCAGACCATTTTCATTCAGCCCATCATTCTACTGCTACACTGTGTCAATGAGGATCTGGCACTCTTCGTTGTCAGCGAACAGGAGTTTCCACTGCTGTGGCGTCTAGATGTCTGCTGTTACTGTGTCCATGCACAGGATGAATAGAAAAGGTGAGAGTACTAATCCTTGGTGAACTCCAACACTAATGCGGAAAGCTGACCAGATTACCGCAGGGCAGCAGACTACTCTGGAAGCATCCTGGTAGAAATGCTGGGTCCATCAAACACAGGTCTCAAGGACCTAGTGCAATCAAAGAGCACAGAGAGATCAGTTCATGGGGGAGACCAGAGACACCATGTGGACTTTTGATTGCATCATCAGTAGGTGCATGGAGCAATATACTCTGATTACAAACGGTTTAAAAAGACCAGTTGGTATAAAAAAATTTAAATCTAGTTGAGAGGCGTGGGATAAAACTTTTCTAATCAGTTCGATGGGACATAAATAAGACACTTAATTGGATGGACATTACTGATGGTGTGGTGGGATCTCCTGGGTGCATGACACATGGAACAAGCTTATGTTGTTATTGTTGTTGAACTTAATAAAAGTATATTTTCACTTATCATTTAAGAAGTTCTGCAATGTAACATTGTGCCACAAGTGATTGCTTCAAACACTCATCTGCAGACATTTTGAGTGTGAAAATGGCTATGTTTACTGCTTGATTAATATAAACATTGATGCACGATGCATTGTGTGCTTGTTGTCTCCTAATGTGGACCCCCAATAGATTATTAAGTATCATTAAATGTAAAGTCTGCTTTTTAAAACAAAGACAAGGAAGATAGTGGGAAATTCATGCAGTGTGCACATCAAAAGATTGCATCTGATTTGAAGCTTGTGACATATAAACATACACCACAATCACTTTATTTATTATTCTTGTATACTGTATACGTGGATACTGTTTCACCAAAATTTCACTGAAAATTTACTAATGTGACCAGACTGTAAGAATATGCAATACTTTTTAAAGAGTACACTTCTGTGCCTTTTAGGTATTAATGCCTGCAAATATGTAGCTTCAATGTATCAAAATGGACCATTTAAGTACAAACATGCACTTTTTAAAAAGATACCCCCACAGTGACAGCTTTTTGAACCTTTGAACAGTGAGCACCTTTAACATAAGAAAGATGAATGTTTTGCATTTGCTGTCATTACTGATGGTGTGGTGGGATCTCCTGAGAGGCACTCTTGTGAACAGACGCCACTGGCCACAGAAATCAGGGTGTGAATGTCTTCTGTGAAGCAAAGTCTGACACCACTGGGTGAACATAAACACCCCACGACTATGTTTTCTGTTGAGCCGGTCTGTGAGTAACAGCCACATGGGCCCAGTGAGGTGATCATGTCTGGATGATATCACATGTCTGTCCAGGACATTGTCATAACATGCTCTGCTCACAACATGCTAAGCCGTTTGCACATTTATGTACTATACACAGTATGAAAGGCTGTTGTGAAACAATACCAGCAACTGAGACTGTCTCCATTACAAATATGGCAAATATATTTATAAACACTCATGCTATGAGTGACTTATTATGTGTGTGTAAATGTGTGTTTGATCTGAAAAGACTGCAGGAATGAGAAACAAAGATACAGTAGACACTTTGACCCCTTAAAAGTCAGGAAAAGGAATTCTAGACAGTCGGTAAGAGCTCTGTTACACAAGAACTACTTTTCCAGGCACACCAAAGAAAGCCCCCCTTCACTCCTGCATCAGTAAAGATAGCGCCTGATCCTGCTGGGACAGATTTGTTCTCCATCACTTCAGGAAGGCTGACTGATGTTATCTCTGCAATAGGGTATATTGAAAAACCTCCGCTTTTCAGTGTGAGTTCACTCACCAAACAGACACAACACTAGATGGTGGAAGGCTGTTGATTTTGCATGAATGGTTGTTTTAAATTGGGGACTTTTCAGAGTCTCTCTAATCCATTTGATTGGCTGAACGCTGGAATCTTTGCAAAGCACAAAGAGCCCTTTCAAAGTACCTTTCGGAATTAAACATATGAATTAATGTGTGCTTATGAGGCATACTTTTTAATCAAGCTTAAAGTAGTGAGTAATCATCATGTGGATGTTGGGAATGTAACCATGAGCCATTTAGACTCCCATCAGTTGACTGCAACATCAATCACTCCATTTATCTGTTATTGGCCTAGACACAGAGAGAGACCATGGAGATAGTAGAGTATTGCCACTGTTCAGTATAGCTGTCTGAACCAGCAATTGTAAAATATGGTGTTCCACAAGGCTCAGTCTTAGGTATATTGATGTTCTCCTTGTATCTGCTGCCTTTAGGTGATTTTATCAGGAATTATTCTGTTAGCTTTATATGTATATACAGATCAATATTTGTCAGAAAAGACTGTAAGAAGTGAAATGTAAAAAAGGGGAAAAAAATACTAAAATTGGACCAAATACTGAAAGTTAATCAGTGATTATAACCACCTCGCATAAAGATATAGTTATCGATGCCTTGATGATAAGCATAGGCTGAACGAATGCAGCTAGACCAGAAGCAGCATACTAGAAGAAAACCTGATGATTTGTTCTCAAGCATGAAAATGACCCTAAATGACTTAAGTCAGTGCTATATAGCAAATGGCTTAAAAAACATGCTGATATCAAATTCTGCAAAGAAAAATTGGGGGAAAATTGAGGTGCCAGATGTGCAAACCTAATAGAGACATACAAGGCTGCTGCTGGAGTGCATCTATTAAATGTGTGTTGTGCAAATTAATATTATAAAAATAATATAATTTCATTTTTCTGTATATCAGGGTCACAAATGCTACTAAATCATCAGTGTATCAGTACTGTGAAACAAATAAAACAAAAAAATTTTAAGAGGTTGAATATGGTTATAAGAACTGTATGTGGTTCCTCTCAAGGTTTATCCTCCATCAGAAACATTTACTTTTACGGTCACTTTTGACTTGGTTTGAAGTGATTCGATTTGATTTGAAGTGTAATGTGAAATGTCTGAAGAGAACGATCAGAATAGACTTGACTTGCAGCAAGCTGCTAGAGATTTTTTATGCTGTTATTGCCAGCATGGAGAGCAACATCAGGCGATTTTAAACACCTGCATGAACTGATCAAAAGGTCAACTTTGTTATAGAAGTAAACCTGGAGAACAACTTAAATCTTTTAACCCCACCGCAAAAATACAGTCCGTTCACCCTAATGAACACGGCCAGTTTTGCTCTTCTACGTAAACTCAGGAACACAGTTTTTCTGGTGCAAAAAAATTATACGAAAAAAAAATGAACGCTGGATAACCTCTGAGTTCTTTCCTTTAGTCCATGTTCCGTAAAAGCTGGGCTGTTGATCTTATAAGAACCCTGAAGTGATTGTTTTTTTTCTTCTCTTTTTAATCTAAACAAATATGTCAAGCATTAGTTGGGAAATATTCCGGAGAAAAGATGTCTTTGCCGTTTAGAAGTATGAGCACAAGCAACAGCTTCTGTAAAATACAACTTAATTTTGCAGTATAGTATAAATTATTATAAATCTATAATATTATATGATCTGTAGTGAACAAAACAAAGTATATTTGAACTCTAAGATGTTAATAAAGTCCCAATTCGGTTACATAATTGTATAAAGTAGTTACATAATAAAATGATGTGACTTGAAATTTGGCTTAAATGAGTCTCCTCGTTCTGTTTTGGAGTTTGTTTATCTGAGTTTAATGATGACAGTCAGGAATACTCTGGAAAGTGAGAAGCTGCTTGTGTCATTGAACCAACAGATGGAAAATTGAGGCAAGTTTCACTGAAAGTATTCGCTCTTCAGAGATGTACAATAAATTCTCCATTGCAGCTTTGAGTACGAGAATGTTCTGTTGAGACTATCCATCACAAAAGGAAAGTTAAAAGTCAAAATTATAACATCTGCTCAGGTCATGTGATTTAAACCAAATCATTGTTTCACGGGCTAAAAGTTCTGCATTTATTTATTGCACACTGAATATAACTCAAAACTTAATAAACGTTGTTACTGTAAACAAATATTTCAACAGTAGCCTGTTCATACTAATCATTCATATTTACACAAATGTCAGCTAAATCCAAAAGTCAACCTGTAAGTATGTTTGAAAAAGTCCTTGGGAAGACCGCTGTCTAAAAACATCATGCTAAACGGACCCTTGGGTGCTCAATGTCAGACCCACCCAATTCATCGGTGTGAACTCTGTTCTCTTGTACAGCTGCGGCTCCGCAACACTGTGAGCCAGCACATCTGGGATGCTTCTGAGTCCTTGCGAACTAACGTCTGGAACGCATAAAAACCGCACATCAGCTAAGCTGGATCAAGCCAGCATGCCAGACGTTATTAGACGGACCTTTGAGCATCCTGATGTTGGTGTGTAGCTTCAGAAGGGGTGTAAAAGCAAAGAATAGCATTCCAGTGGCATCAGAACATGAGGAAAGCTGCAAGCGATTATGCCAGCGTTGGCCGGGTGGCGTGTGAAAGTCTTCCAAGAGCATGCGTAATCTACACACAAGTATTCAATCGCGCCTTCTTCGTGGTCGCGAGGAGATTTGGAGTCTGGTTCGGACAGCAGGTCGATAAGAACTTATGCACTCACAGTGACTTAATTTGTCGAGGAACTAGAAATAAGTTGCAGTACATTTATGTTTGCTTAATTTAACCAATTATCATGAGAAATGGTAACAGTCAAGTCAACTTTGCTTTTCACATATAATATTTCGTACAATAATCATTGTTGCAATGCAGCAATAAAAATGCTGGGTTATATATGACCCAGCGCTGGGTGAAATATGGAAAAACCCAGCAGATGGGTTGTTTTGACCCACCAGTTGAGTTATATATTTACTTGTTGGTTGAAAACAACCCAGTGTCTGGGTTTGTCTGTATTTTAGAGCACTGGTCAGGAAAGTAACAAATAATGCATGAATAAATGAACAACAAAAATCCAAATTCTGCTATAAAGCAGCTTTTTTTAAAAGCTTGCTTTCTCTTTATCTTCATCCTCCTCATCACCTGCTTACAAATTCGCTGGCTTCCAAAGCACATCAGCTTATAAATGAATACTGTTTTATTTGTTTTTTTGGTTATTTTGTGCATGCAGGTCAGTTCAGGACCATGACCATTTTACCCTAGAACCTGATATTGACCGCATTTAAAAAAGTTAAAAATGCGAAAAGCCACACAAAAACATCAGATCTGAGCAATAATTCAGAAATGAACACTACCTCTTGAAGTGTAAACCAAGCTAAAGTGTTTAAAGTTCGTTATGTAACATTCGATTCAAGCGATAAGCAGCTCTGACGAAGATTTTAAAGCTTGAGTTAGTTCAGTGTTGATTCAGTTCAGTTCAGTAGCAAAATCTCAGCGCTGCAAAGGTGAAAGACGCCATCAGGTGACAGATATGGATAAAAAAAAACCTTGAGAGAAACCAAGATGGCCTCTGGCCTAAATGAACGGTATGATACTGATGCAAAACGATTCTCCTGTCTCTTTTCTCAGCAACCAATCACAGATAATACACCAAATATTTATTAATCATAGCACTTACAGGGAGAGTTTTAACCTATTTGCTGATCTCATATCTTGGTGTCGACAAATATACTGACTTTGTGTTTCTCCAGTTATGTCACAAAATATATCAAAAGTTTTCGCTATTGCATATATTGCATGTACTGTACTTGTGTGTTCACTTCAATAAAATCAATATTTCACTTGAGCATTTCTTCAAATCATATACAGTGTTTGGGTGAGCTCACAATTTAAAACTACTTAGATTTAAGATAGGATAAGATAGGATATCTTTAAATGCTAAGTATCGAAGCAGTGTTCCTGTGCTGTTGTTTAATTCACAGAGGGCAAAAGTGTTTCTCTCTAGCATGTTAGAAGCATAAGAAAAATAGTATTAGTCACACTCATTGATATTTATTATTATTTGAAATTTCAAGACTGTCTTTCAAGAATATAATTAGTTACAGCAAAACAGACTCCTGTCTCTCTGCGCTGAAATGAATTGGAAAGACATTTGTTGACTGCACTGGTAAACAAAGCTATTCGAAATGCAACATCAAAAGGACATTTCATCATAATTTATAAAAATGCTTGGATGATAAAACGAGTTGTAATGAATGAAGGCTGTTTGATAGATTCTTCTTCTTTCTCCCTCTCTCTCTGTCTGTCTGTCCAGCCATTTCCCATGATTCTGCACTTTCTCACTTCGAGTCTGTGGCACTGAAATCACAAAAAAAAAAACCTCTTGCACAGTAACAGAAACAGTACAGCTCTGTGTTTATTGCTGGAAATGCTCAGTGTCTCTTGTCCACTGGGAACATAAACGCTTTAGCCATGCTTGTGATATTATACAGACGCTGCGAGTCTGTGAGAATCAATAGGAGAAGAGAAGTCAGGATGAGCTCTTGATTAGCAGATGAGTCTGAAAGCAAACAAACCTTACGATTCCGTGTTGTCTATAATTTTCCTCGGGGTTTTTGACACTTCCTCATTGAATATGCCCTTCATGAACAAACCCAGAACCCAATTTATTTAAAAATCATGCAAGATGGCTGAAGTCAGGATACATTTCAGTTGAATTTTATTTTACAGTAAGTATACTTACAGTGTAGCTACCCAAGAAAGTTCTGGTTATAGGCTCAGGATTAGCATATAGTTATTAATAATTATAATTGTATGTACACGTGGAACAGGACTGTAAAATAAAGTGCTACTAATATTTCAGTATGAATTACATTTAAACGTTAAAACGTATTTGCATTTTAACAGCAAAAGATTGAAAAAATACTACTAAATGTTGTTAAATATATAGATTTTGGTAACATAGTTGCAGTGAAAATTTTTTTTAAATAAAATTCCCATAATTGTCTATGTGACACTCGACATTTAAACATATTTTGTTTGAATTATTGTTTCTTGTTAAATAATAAAATCAATCTATTTTCCTCCAAAGGCATGTTATGTTGTGTATGTTGCCTACTATAGTACTGCGTTAGCCAGTATTAGCTCGGGGGAGCATTATGCGTGTTTGAGTTACAGTACTAGTGGAATAGATTATTTCCTGCATGTCTTCCAGCTCAATGCATCAGTGCAAAAGTTGAAGATACAGCGTGATCGTGACCGCCTCAGCAGTTCCAACAGCAGTGGGTTATTTGCTGGCTAAGTCGATGGAAAAAGTATGCGGTATCATTTGCATATCTAAATACATTTGTTATATTACTCTGAATTCTTCCTGGAAGGAAAGATGCCGTTATCAATGAAAGTTATTGTTTGACTTATGTTTTCAATGACTACTAGAGTGTAAATATGTCTCCTTAATAATGTGGTCATAAGTAGCCAAATGGAATGCATTGTTCTAAGACAATACAGTCCAAAAAAAAAGGGGGTAATAAAGTTTAATAGTGCCTTCAGAGTACAGTCTTACAACATGGGAAAATGTGCATGGTTAACATTAAGCAGACAGAGATTTTATTGGGGTGTTATTACTCACACAGAGAGTTAGGGATTTGAACAAACTCCTGAACCTAAATGTCTTTGGTTTTTGTTACAGATGTGATACAGTTGTTGCAACATAGGCTCACTGGAAAAACAAGATGCTACCTACATTTTTACAAAACTCAGAAAACATACCTACATAATTCACTTTTAATCCATTTACCATCATTGATTTAGTTAAGTTTAGGGTCAGGTTTATTGTAGATGGCATGTTACAGAGCAGTGACGTTCTAGCTTCAATCACCAGAAATATGAGCCTGGTCTCCTGAATATGCATATAAACAGTATGCAAAATAAATATGAAAACTTGTGGTATCGATACACAAAAATGGATTTTGGCGTACATATGATGCAAATGTTTTTGGCTTGCATATAACTCACAGGTTTCGCTTATATATCCCTCATACCACCTAATGCATAGCATAATATATATAAAACTGCACATGCTTTTAGCGTCACTCACCTGACATTTCACTTTAAGTCTGGATTGTGTCATCTTTCTCCACATCAATGTTGCTAGACATTGTTCTAAAAGGCACAAAAGCTCATAAAAAGCCACGAAACCTTTGAGTTCTCTAGGGACTGCCAATGTAAGCATCTGTTTAGCTTCTGCCTTTTGACCTGCTCAGTTCAACCAGGGGTTAGGTTTCCTGAGAAAAGAAGAGACCAAGAGCGAGAGAGAGAGTGGGATGTCAGATAGTTACCTGCACCTGATAATAGATACATTTTTCAGTGATCGGATCAGTCCAGTTTCTTTCCTTCTGGTATTAACATTTTCTTTCCACACTTTACATCACTTTTGTGTCCAGAAGTCCTGGATGCATTAAGGTGACCAGTTAAAAGACCTGGAGGGGAATACATCCATAGATCTGCAGCAAAAAGCCTGACAATTTTCTTTCTGTTTCACAGCCACAAATATTTAGATCTCTTCTCAAAAGAATGAAATAAAGATATATGATATAAGTTGTGTCCATTTGCAATCTATATTAACCTCCCACGGCAATATTTCAATCATTAAACAGTGCAACAAAACATTGTAAAAACACTTAAAGTGCCTACATATTTTTTAACAGTAATATTAAAATTTAGTAATCGCTGTATTATTGATTCATAGTTTAAAGTGGCAAGCAGATGAGGCCAAAATGTGAAAGCAATCCACTTAATGGTTCAGTGTTTTCCTTATAATGGTTTTCAGTGGGAAACCACTTAATGTGAAACTTTGCACGTTGCATTTATATTCTGGCTTCATCTGCTTGCCTGTACAAAATATATCAACAATAAGGTTGAATTTCACCTTTTAATATCTGCGTTTTACTTCCTTACTACTTGAAGCAAACTGCGTGAAAACAATTGGTGGTCAGTGGAACAAAGCTTTGTTCCTATAAGAGTGTGACGTCATGTAAAAATAACCAATGAACAAGTTTCTTATTAGCATGCATATTACTAGCGTAATGGCTGCTCTTTTTCTGCATGACTTGTTAGCAAATTAGGAGTTTACTGAGACAAAAGCCATAGTTTATAGTTTACAGTGAGAATTGGTCCCCATGCTAAAGTGTGACCAGAGTTTTAGCATTACATAGACCCAAAATAAGCATGCATCTATTTTATTCAGCTTGTCAAAGAGAAGCAAAGGAGAATGATGGCTACCTCACCGCGCAGACTAAGCACCTTCAAACACCCTTAGCATACAGTAAATCTGCAGTAGGCACACTTGCAATTTCTGCTATACGTCTAATATGTGTGTGTGACCACATGCATGCATGTTTAAGCAAAGCAGGCAATGAGAAACACAGCTGCAGAAAGTACATCATTAGCTTCCCAACCAATCCTGAGCTTTCTCTGAGAGCAGATTTTCACGTGAACATCAGTGAGGCATGACCCGCACACACAGGGCAATAGTAAATGTTTGGTGCTGTTTCACATTTAACATATTGACACAGCTGGAGATTTATTGGGGCAATTAAGCTTAAAGACAATCCTTAGGATCCAAAGGCATGCAGCAGCTGGTGTCGAACAGTTTGAATTTCTCATCTAGTCTGAATATACAGTCAAGGTCTATTCTGAGAATGCATGAAGGGTGTGGAGCCCAAATGAATCCTGTGGGTGAAAGCTAAAACAGACGCTCAAACGTGTTGACTTGAAATAGATTTCACATGTCATTGCTGTGGCCTGCTGTTAAGACTCCTCACTGATTAAGGTCCATGTGCATTGATTTATTAGTCTTTTTTTTTTTTTTTTTTTTTTTTTACAAATCTATCATATCACATGGTCAACACACTGTGTGTCTATGATGTTCTTGGTCATTTGAACTTTTTGTTTTGTTATCTTTCAGTTTTTCTGTTGTCTAGTAAATTGTTAGCCTCTCTATTTATACTCTATGTTTGGTTCTGTTTTTGGTCTGTTGTCTTCAGAGTTATGGTTGTGATTTGATTACTGACCTTTGTTCAGATATATCCATGGATATTATTAAAGATCATTTTGACTTTGAATAATCTTCATGCTCTTCTCTGTGAGTGTGACAGTAACTAGTTCCCAAGACACAGTTTCAATATTGTGCTTTTATGTTACTGGTTTATATAACTGGTCACTGGTCTGCAGAACCAAAATACTAAAAGGTTTTTCTTTAACAGACTTTTAAAAAGGCTGCCTGCACATCTGGATGTCAATTAGAGAATCAGTCAATGATAAGGAAAAGATGGTCGATAAAGAGTTTTAAGTAAGGTACATTGAAGAATATAGCATACTTCAAAAAAAATATGACCAAATGATTACAACCCCAGTTCCGGATAGTTTTTTCAATCTGAATATAATGAAAACTAATAGAATTTCAAAATCTAGATAATAACAAATGTTTAAAGAAAGAAAATCTGAGCTAATGTAGGCAAAATACAAATTTACACTGAACAAACATTTTAGCTGGTCTTGGTAAACAGAAATTTAGGAATCACTTTAAAGAGATAAGATGGTTACTTTATAGTAAAGGGTGGTTCTACTGAGAAATGAGCTTTGCTGGAATTAAATATGTCATAAAAATGTCTAGCGCTCAGTTGAATTTGTTCTAGATAATGCTGTGTAATCCTGTCTGAGTTTTTCAAGAGTCAGATGTCTTTCTGACAAAGTCGATGTGAAATTATTTCCTCAGATTTCTTTTCTTCCACTGAAACAAGATGCTGTTTGGGACGTTGTCAGATCAAGCTAGATAACATCAGGTTTTGCCCATGCAGCTGTAAAGCTGAAATCATGAAGAACATGGAGAATGAGATGCGTTCTCAATTCCAAGATTAGTAAATAACAAAATGAATAACCCTGATCTCAGACTTTAGACCTTTTTAGATGAGTGTGTTTGTGGATACAGAGATCTCTTTGTTTATGTGCTCTGTACACTGTTACGTCATTACATAAAGTACCAGAGAAGAAACCTGAGATGTTTCATCCTTCTGACCTGTTGTTTCTGTACCTGTTCCAAAGTAAAAGCATTGGCAGCTTAGAAAAAAATGGAGTAGGTAAGAAAATACCATGGTTTTCTCTCAAGCTCGCTGCTATCTTCAGGTCCAGTGGCTGCACGGTTTAATACTGAAAAATCAAACATTGCCCAAAGTACACATAGAAAAATCCATAGCCATGTTTTCATGGCCCACAGTGATATTTAACATGGCTTGTCATTATGTCATAAGACACGCTGGCATGAACCCAAAGAATACCAGATATTCAGTTCAACCTCTGAAACATATTCCTCAGATAACTTTATGCGTGTTGTACCCTCAGTAAAGAATGCCCAAAAGATTACACCAAACTATCTTAAAGTCTGTGTAAAGTCAATATCAAATGTGTGTTCTGAGTTTATCACATCACAGAAAAAATGTGTTATTAACCACCCAGCCAAATGTGAATGCCCAGTTTCTCTCAACTATCTCCCTCAAGCAGCGTGATTTAAATAAGAAGACCAAACTCAGTTGTTTTGTAAATTATAGCTACCACTTAACGTGATGAAGGCATGGCTAGATAGCAAACTGTAGGCTTTAGATTGAACAGACGAACCACTGATGCTTATGCGCTCTAGATATTTTGTGTGTTTTTCGACTTGAAGCAACACTGGCTCATGAAGATCAACTGTGGCTTGATTTGGCCACTGACGATCAACTGTGCCTTGGCTCATGATTGACTCTGTGACGTAACGAGGCGCTGTGGTGTCTGCCATTTTGTGATCAGGATCTGCTGTCGTCGCCATCTTGTGAGTGTGCTTGGGTACATCGCCCATTTCAGTAACAAACGCAGTTTCACAATCCTCCTCCACAACACCCATAGTAAGCAAAGAGCCAGCAATTATCAGAGCATAGTCTTTTAGACTACAAGCAAACCCCCCTCAGGTTGCCATGATTTTATAGTCTCGTTCAGTCCAAAACTGAAAACGACTTTTAAAACATACCCATCAAATGGTACCTGATAGGCTAGACTGAGTGACATATATCTCGATAGATAACCTTGTTTCAGTTGAACAGCAGCTGTTCAGATGGGTCCATACCTGGCCAGAGTAACTTAGAAAAGCAGCTGGTTTCTTGAGAGGCAGAGTATTCTGTAATGGAGCCAATAAGGTGCGAGACATTAGAATCCATTTGCAAGCTTTATTCATAAATTGTGGTAAAAACGAGCAGGATCAATAAAGTAGGCAAACAGGTAATCTAGAAGGTAAATCAGAAAGGCCACAAAAACCAATACTGGAGAACATAGACTGAAATCATGACACTGAGCAAAGGTGTTGCTTTCTGATGCTATTTCTTATGTCATGGATTCAGAGGGAAGAAAATCACTGTAAAATTATATTTTACAGGAGGTCATTAGAGAAATTTGTGTTTTTAACTCAATGATCCTCTCAGAAAACGAATTGCGTCCCAACGCGATGTTAATGATTACCAGGGATTTTTTTGTGTTTTGGCCAACGTGAATTACTGTAGGCTCTTTTTTAATGCGCACATATGATATATTTTACAAATAAATGAGAAATATCAATTATATCAACAGCCAAATCACAAAAACCGTTAAGACTACATATGGTAATACCAGTGTCAGATAAGAGTACTCGCATTCAATTCTTTACTCATTTACACAATGTTTTAGTTACATATGTTATCTTTAAAAATTAACCACACATTAACAAGCTTTTGCTATACTAGCCATTTAGCTTCACCGTCGTATTTGACTGATTGTAGTCAATCCAAATGACTATACACATAATGCAGAGAATGGGTTCTCTGAAATGCCCAGAGTTACACAACAGACCCTCTCACCTCTGTAATAAACATGGACATGTTAGTCCCGTCCGAAGGTTCATGATAACCACAGATGTCAAGTAATAAGAATCATAACTCAAATGTGGTTTAGAAAACTAGTCCCGCCCGAGTAGGGCTTAAGATTACATTAATGTCAAATGCACTTGAGTCAGCTGAACTGAATGCGCCATTAGACAGAATGTTTTGACTCCACATGCTTCTACTTTCTCTTTTCCTCCTTAATTTGATATGTGTAAGCATGATTTGCCTTGCTGGTGTTCCTGCTCCAGGCTAAATACAGCTTCATTTCACACCTCCTAATCCAATTTCACATGGTTCAGGGGTCAAAAAGAGAGAGACTGACGAGCCACAATCTCTCTTCCCCCATTAAATGGACTCCTTATCTGCCTCTCCACTGGACTAGGCCACAGTTGAGTGGGTTTTGGAGACACAGAGCTGCTTGTGTTTGGAGGAACTCAAGGAAGTAAACACAATGGTTTAACTAAAGGTCAAGTAAGCAAGACAATAGTGATACTTAGTTCTCAGACATGCTTCAAATAAATGATGATATGAGTTGTGTTTATGTCTTTGGAGCCACATGAGGAAAAATCACAGTGATTAGTTTTTACCGATTAGGCATTAAAGTGATCATATATTGTTGCCAAAAATAACATTATTTTGTGTAGTTCGTGTAATTCAATGTGTTTATGCAGTATCCGTTTTTTTTTCCACATAATTTACTTTTTTTGTTTCTCCTCTAAGCCTGCCTCCTGAATCCAAACACTGCAAGCAAGTAAAATGTTACTCCCCTTAGTGAGGCCATGTCCCAACACTATGACACCAAACAATAAAACACATCACAAACAAGACATTTGTTGCATCCAGTGCAACAAGCTGTGCCCTTCCCACCTGCTCCAGCTTCCTCCATTGTCGTCTGGCAGCCCCGCTGCTCTTCCTCTGTCTACCATCAGTACGGGGCAAGCCTCCCAGGACTGCCCTACTCTAGTTTCGCAGTGGTTGGTGTGTCTCTGAACTCTGCCTCGGCCCATTGACCCTGGGGCTTTCGCCTCCACCGTCTTTATTGATCCTCCAGCTCCACAAGGCTCCCTCGTCCCTCTGGCTTCACATTGGTCTGGCTCAGGACTCCACTCCTCTGGCTCTGCCTTGTAGCTTTTTCCCTCCGGCTCTGTCAGGCTGTACCATCCCCTCAGCTCCACCTCAGCCCTCAGTCCCTCCGGCTTCTCCCTGGCCCTCTAGATTGCCTCTTCCATAGTCACCAGTGCTCTCTGTTCCACCCTGGGCCCTCGGATCCTCAATATCCCTCTGGCTGCTCTGCCACCACCAGTCAGCTCCTGGAGTTGGTGGCCTGGGTCATGCAGTGTCCTTCTGTGTCCTCCCTGGCACCTCCCTCCTTCATCGCCCTCTGTGGACTGTTGTTGGCCCCTCCTCCCTAGCTCCCCACCCGCCCCTCCTAATTGGATGTTTGAGGTGCGAGGATGCACCTTCCAAAAGGGGGGAGTAATGTCAGACTTGTGTTACCATGCCCTGTATTTCGCTTCCCTCGTGTATGCCTATATCAGTTTTTCCCGTTCACATTTAGTCATTTATGTTCATTGCGTTCCATGTGTGTGTTATCTAGTTTAGTCCTCATTTCCTGTTCTACTTAAACCCTGTGCTTCTAGTGTCCTGCATCAGCTGTTAGATGTCTTCATGTCCCTGTGTTCCTGAGTTTGTGCTACGCTGTATTCTGATGGATTACAATTAAAGACCGTTTCGTGTGTACTCTGTGTCTAGAAGAAGCACTGCTGACAGTTAGCTGAAATAATTGCACTGTGTTTTGTGAAAAGGACAAATCTTTTGGCCTTTTTAGACCGACTGGGAAGATCATTCAAGCGTTTTACGATGGCAGTAATGAATAATGATATGGACAGGAGAGCAGAGGTCAACACAGAAGGAGCGTAAGATGCTAGAGGAATGCTAGCAGTGCTAATTGAACATGTAATTTACCTTGACACTCCAGCTAACTACAGCAGGAACAATACATCTGAAAAATATTTTTAAATTATTGAACTCTAATTTCAACTTTTCAATAGTAATACTCAGACACAGTTTTGTTCAGTAGATTTATGGTTGAAAGTGAACATAATTCAATTATTGAGACAGTAGTAAGATTGTGTTGACTAATAATTTCAGACATAAGAACTGCATACATAGCTCTAAATACTACAGCTGAAGGATTGCAACCATGTATATTACGGTACACTACCAATTTATGATTATTTATCATTTATAATAATTATGTATTTATTTGATAGTTGTGATGAGACATCATCTGGATTACATTCATGCTTTGCACTGATTAATACTATATACTTCACATGACAAGGAGAACTCAGAATAAAAGCCCCAGAGGCTGGATTTATTTACAAGGTGCAGAAACAGTGACAATCCAAATGGGTTATCTTTGTATGCTCTCTTCTTCTTCAGTGCAGTGGGTCCATGCTGTGCTCCTTTGTGGGCTGATCAGTCACTTACTGCTGCTGCTAGGGGGAGATAAGAAAGTGGCATTTCATTTCATTTCATGCCTCATGCGGCTTATAAAGCCCCCTCTTAACAAGCCACAGGTGTGGCCGATCAGCCCGTGATGGGTGCGGCCGAGGGGTTCTTCGCTGGACGCCAGGGCAACGCTGATTGTCCTTTGGGACACTCCTCGCAATATATAGAAACTGCTTTCAGAAAGTGCGCCCAGGCTGAAAAAATTATACTTCCATAAAGTAAAGTTCTCTGTTTTCATTCACTAATTTTGTATTTAGTATAAAAGAACATGATTCATTAATACATTAATACAATCTTTAGAATAATTAGCATTTTCGGGGCACTTTTAATATATTTTATCTGTATTTAATATTTTATTTATACATTTTATTCTCTCCACCAAATTTAATTGAACATTTAATTTCATTTAACATTTGGGTGGATGGGAAAAAATAAAACCACGATATTAACAAAATACATGGTACATCGTATTCATGTTTCCATTAAAGGATTTTGCAATATATTATCTATAATTTTAGAACCTTATTTTGAAAACTAGCTGAAGTTACTGCCATTTTCCTCACCTGTGCATTAATGGATCACCAGTGAGAGCATGCACATTTGATTACGTGGTCTCACAGTGAGGACTAAGCAAAAAAAAAAAAAATTAGTTTTACTTATCAGATGAGAGGAGAAAAAACTCTATCCAATCAACCTTCATTCATATTAAGTTGGGTTTTATAAGGTGTGCTCCCAATCACCTGAATAATAGTGATTTTGATTCCCCAAAAAATGTCAGAAACCTTCAGGGATTATCTCACAAGGTCCTTAATAAGCAAGTTGCATTTCAAGACCTTCAAAGACAAGAAGAGTTCGGGGAATCCATCGCTCCATAGCTTTTATCTTTTGAAGAATGTTTTTTATACTTTCGCATGAGTCAGTATCACTTTCATGGACACTGTAAATAGATATCAGCAAGAGCCAAACATATATATACACGATATTAGGAGGGTGGATTTAATGTTGTGCCTGATCAGTGTAGATTATTAGATGATGAATACTCAGAACTGACAGATAATATAATACAAAAACAATTGTTTCCACAGGTGAAACTCAGTTTGTTTTGCTGCGAGGGTTCCGTTACTATACACACAGCTTTCTGCAGAGCTGATCAGTCCATTTATCCATGAAACTCTAGAACTATGTCGCAATAAAATGTGGAATGTAAACAAGCAGCACACAAACACAAAAAGATTAGAAGACATATGAGCGGCAATTTATGAGTGTAAATGCCTGATTAAAAATTGCCTTGATTCTTACAAAAATAATGCCTTTATTACATAGCAGCGCTTAAATGGTCCCATATTAATTAAGCAATAAACCATGAAGACTCAGGGAGCCACTGAAATATACAAGAGTCACATGCACATTCTTATTACTTATTTTGTGTATCAGCACTCTAAAGTGAACATCATAATGACAAAAGTCATTGTAAACTGACAGTTTATTTTAAAATGGTTTAATATTCATAAGTTATTCATTTCATTGCAAGTTTGCTCTTCTCGTTGCCTGCGATTAATAAACTCTTTAATTTCCTGCTTATTAATATTCACTAAGGTAGTTGTTAGTTTAGGTATGAGATGAAAATACGGTCACAGATAGACATAAATGTGTGCTGTTTAAGTATTAATAAACAGCCATTATGCTAGTAATAAGCATGTTAATAAGTAACCATTAACGTAAACCGGTCCCTAAACTGTTACTATATAAATGAGCAGACTTTTTAGATATTTACAGCAAAGTAAACCTCAGAAAATCAGAAAAGGGAAAATATTAACATACACACAGACGTATTTTAGTAATTAGGAACAGTTGCTATGTCTGTATGTGCTTAAAACTACAAGTACATCAGGTCAAAGTTCAAAGAAGCAACAGATAAATGAAGCTTTGAAGATGTACCAGCATATGTGGTTCACTTTCACTCGCACCCAAAACATCTAATAAAGATGCTAATAATTTCAAGAATGGAAATGTGTCTCAATGTTTTCTTTTAATAAAGACTCAGAGACTTCGGTGTACCAACAGTGAACTATAAACCTTGTCATCTTGAAAACATCACCTGGAATCGTACAGATGTACCACCACATGCTCATGGCTCCAGAGGCAGACGTCCCAAGACCCTTTTAAATCTTAGGGCATCAGTGCAAATCGTGTCTGGAAGGCACTAGGAAATCAAAGACCCGGGCTTTTCCAAATGACTAAAAAATACATGCTCTCGACGCTGGGGGAATCTGACCTTAGCTGAAATTGACAGTGCTGGAATTAATGGAAAAAAAATAGACCTTCAAGTGCTTCCAGTGTGATGTGAAATATGTATCAAGTGACGACTAAACAAGTCAACATACTGTACTGTATCTTTATGATTAATTAAATGTGATCTCTTTGCAGGAATGTGGTCTGCATGCTTCAAAATGACCACACAGACTGGACACGAAGATAATCGTCCAAAATCACAAGAAAACAAATCAAGAATCCACTTCCTCTTATTAAATGTCAAAATTCGCATTCCACTTTTGCTAAACATTATGCAAGATTTTGAAATGTTATATTGGCAGTACACTATTTCCAGTGGACTTGAGAAGTGTGTACCTTTACATGCATTTTTGGTTTAATATCACCAGAAACCACTGAGCAACATAAGAAGAGGAGTGTACGGCGGTTCACTTTCCATCTTTCCAGTTGAGCATTTTTTTTTAAACATGCAAACCAAATGTCAACTGTGAATCTGAAGGTTTATGGACTGATGTTTACAGCATCGCTCCACCCTAAATCCACGAACGCTGAGGTCATCTTGTTGACACGGCACACTCGTGCGAGCATGTGAGGAAACTTAAGGCATGCTTCACTTGTGTTCCTGTAGCTCAGC
Organism: Puntigrus tetrazona; assembly: GCF_018831695.1. NCBI lineage: Eukaryota > Metazoa > Chordata > Actinopteri > Cypriniformes > Cyprinidae > Puntigrus > Puntigrus tetrazona. Next base: position 1,104,366 of record NC_056721.1, on the reverse strand, counting down.
TCATGAGTTATGATATTGGTAACGCTGTGGTCACAAACTTATAATAAATCATTTCTACGTATGTAAAGCAGTTGAAGGTAATTATTAGGAAAGGTTCAGCAGGGTTGAGCTGAACTGACATGCACTGAACTGATTTGAGTTGAATAACGACACTATGCTGTCTTCTGTAGAACTGCTTATAGGTGATCTGACCTTGTTTCGGATATGATTGATGAACTTATTACACTGAACTGACTCAGCTGGACTGTTTTTTAGAGCTACTTGATAGCAGAATTTCTTTCGTGATGCTGTTTATTACTGTGAAGCTGTTTTGAAGCGATCTGTTTCTTATAAAGGTGCCTTGACTCTGTGCGGACAAAGAGGAATTGTCACTCTGGAACAGGGAAGGACTTGTCCTCGAATTGCTGCAACAAAGTTGGAAACACACAGACATCTAGTTTTAAGATTAGTTTTGTTGAGAGTTGTTGATTTTTCTGAAATTAAATCCACTTTAGTGCTTTCGCCAGATGTTCAGCAGGCGTCAATGGATAACTGGAGAGTACATTGGTAACAGAATGATTCCTGTGGTATATTTACAGACTGTGCGGCAGCTGATGCTGACTCTATTATTAAGGGTTGAGGCAGATGCATGATGGTTAATGTTGTTTTATTAGAGTGGTGACAGCAGCATGAAGGGCAGCTGGAAGACGACTGACTAGAAATAAACACGCTTCCGAATTTGTGTGACATTCAGTATAACATAAAATAATACATTCTGAGAAATATCTTAGCTTTGTTGTATTAATCCACGTAAAATATACAAAGCTTCAAGCATATTGCTTTTTCTTTAAGTATAGGGAGGCCTTTTACATTACTATAAGGTTATGATTAACAATGGGTTAAACTAGACCTTTAACCATTTCCTAAACTTTTTGTATCTTTTGAATATTTTCTGCCAGTTCTTTACAATGATTTATTCCAAATGAGCAAAGCCATTTTTTTTCTCCACCCTAAAAATGTGAATAAATTAAAAAGAAATCGAGTTACATGCTTTGGATGGAACAGATGTCACAAAGAAAAGAAAATTTGGACGACAGGATAAGACAGGACGCTGGCCAAAGGAATCATATGCATTGAGCCAAACAGTAGGAAGAATCAAAGCGATAAAAGAACGACATAAAGAAAGACAAACTATTCATGTTGCTGTTAATATGTCAGGCTACTGGAAATACAGTGGTAAGCGTCTAGCGGTTAGCTAATGCTGCTAAGCATGTGTGTTTACTGAATTAACAACGAAGAGAAGTACAAAAGGGCTGATGCAGTGAGAGGTACGAAAGCCAGGGTCAGATTAGTTCAGTAAAGAAACACAAGTTGGTCATATTTCTGTTATGTAAACAGAGTAACAGGCAAATGCTTTTTCGACAGATTTTTGGAAGCCCAGTCACACAGCTCTCATATAAAAATCTGAACCAGGCCTTCAAACTGAACAAGACTTATCCAAACGTAAGCATGAGCTCAGCCAAATGGGAGATGACTGGGAAACGAATCCTCCATAAATTATCTTGCGTCTCATCAATGGCACTTTAATTTAACCGGAATGCAAATATAATGTGTGCAGGTTGCTGGTTCCTAATGCAATTAAAACGCATGCAATCTGAAAAAAAAAAAAAAAAAAATGCACACATAAATCCATAAGCACACAATTTCCATAATCCTGAATCAGTCAAATCAATGGCTTTGGCTATTCTAGCTAATATGTGTATTTTGACACAAGGACAAGAACAAGAGCTGGACAGGATAAGTCATCCTGATGGAAAATAGTGAGATAGAGGAAGACAGATTTGGGTGGAGGGTGGAAGGAAACTGTAAAAAAGGAGGACTAGGAAAATCAATGCCAAAATACGATATACGCACTGAAAAATATCCAAAAGTCTGTTATTGCATCAAAGTATTGGGAACAAGAACACTGATGGCATTGTATCCGAGCAATGATCCACATCTGAGTTTCTCTTCTTCCTCTTTTAAAGCCATTGTCTGATTCTCCTGCTTGGGTCTCTGGCCAGAGAGGGATGCGGCCTCATATTGCTGTGATGCAGCAACAACAAGAGAGCCGTGTTGAACGGGACAAGTTTTCCAGCACAGGGAGGATGACAAACCTTTGCTTTTCACTTTCTAGAGCGCGAGCAGCCAAGACCAGAAGTGAAATAGTATCTAACTCCTGAAGTTCTTCAGATCTTTCAGGCGTTGACAAGGTCTGCCAGAGTTTAGAGGGGCTTGCCAAAAACAATAGCAGGCACCGTGGCAAACAGATTTCCCCTCTAACCAGACAGACAAGTGGAGAAAGTGGAGGACAGAAGGAGAAAGGGAGAGTTTCCTCTTCTAAATGCACTGAAGTTAGATGAATGTGATTACCTTCCAAGAACCAACAAGAACATCAATTAACCTTCAGAGGGATACAAGATTATCCATTAAAAGCTGTAAAACAAATGGGATAAGAAGACTAAAAACACAATTTGGCCTTTTTTGTACCCCTTAAAAAACCACTTCTTTCTCTTCTTTTCCAGCTTCTGACATCACTTTACCAGGCAACACCTGGAAGCATTTAAAATCAAATATGGTGGTTCAATCCAAATTTCATTTACACACTGAAATGCCAGGCCAACACATCAAGGCACTATCACCAAGGGCACAATTTATCACAAGAATGAATGGGAACAAAGCGAAAGCTACATCCCCTTGCCCTGTCAGAGAAGCACCACTGCAGTACAATAGGGCTCTTTGTTGGGTTTTGGAGCAGAGCTCTGAGAAGGTGCTGCTTTCGATGGCGTCACCACAATAATGGTTTTTTTTTAAAGACAATAAAGTCTCTGCTTGACTTAATATGCGAGAACAAGCACATTAAAGTAGTGCAGTTCTTCTGCTATTGTGCTGTAGTTATCATGATGATTAGAAATGATGATTTTGTACTTTACTGAGCAATCAGCAAATTGCTGATCTCTCGCTCGGTCCAAAAATGTGACGTTACGCCAAAAACCCTTAGACACTCCAGAATGGCATTATTAGTTCCCGGTAGAGTGTTTTTCCTACACTTAATAGGCAAATGGGATTGGAAAACAATGTAAAGTAGTAGCCCATTTTAGCTTATTTTTAAAAAGAGTACACTTTAGAGAAGAAAACTGAATGTACTTAATGTTTAAGTCAGTTATTTCTATCTTTTGCTGTAGTGTTGTCAGTAAGAAATAATAGTTTACATTTCCAAGAATTCATTCATTTTTATACTCCACAGAGATCTGATCTGATCACAATAATTCAGTCTTTCTGGAATGACATGAAGAAACAGAACAAACTGAGGCTAAATCGAGAAGAACTGTGGAGAACATTGTCTCCAAGATGCTTCAAGAAAGTTACCCGCAAAAGTTAAAGTCCTGTTAAAAGTTTTAGATGCTTTGTGCTGTGTAAAAACTCTATAAAATGAAGATGCCTTCAAAAATAGATCTGTCATAGACTTCCGTTAACTAAATTAAATCAACATTTGGTTTGAGCATCCTTAGCATTTAAAGCCGCTTTAAAGCACCTGAGCAGAGTTTTTCAGGGAGCATTGCAGATATGGTTTCTTGAAGCGGCTTGAAGTCGTTGTTCTCCGCAGTTCTTCTGGATTTAGTCTGTCTCATCTACGAAACCATTCTAAATTTCTTCTTAGAATCATTTCCCCGAATATGCATAAATGTGATTTATAGAATGAACGTACGGATGGAAAATGGCCTAAGCATCTCTTTCAGATGTGAAATCTATAAGTCGTTAAACTAAAGCGTTAACAAGATTTGCTTTTAGTATTTTTGTCTTCAGTCTAATTCCCATCTGCACTTGATTAAAAGTAGATTTTTCAGACAGCAACCATGTTAAAAGCAACAGTCAAACCCTCTAGAGGTCCACAAACAGTTCCTGCGCTTTTATTTATCCAATTCTCACATCATATTTACACGTGCCATACAGAAACACGTCAAAGCTTCACGTGTTTTCTTGGTCGTTTTGGGAAAATAACACACAACCTAATGAATAATCCAGACATTTACCTTTTTTATAGTTTTATAGCAGGAAAGGCATGCAGCTGGCACTATAGCATCCTGGGACGAAGGGCAAAGCTATAGAAAGAAACAGCCGTTTAACTGCACCCGTCTATTATAACAACAGGGATTATGGGAAACGAGAGGAACAGAGGCGTTCGTTTAGATTACGAGCTGAGCTCCACACGCAGGCAGTGGCAGTGTCTTTCTGAATGCGTCTGAGACACAGAGCAGACTAAAGACTAGTTAACGCTGACCGACACATTTCAGACCTTCAGCCCGTTCCCTCTCTTGACTGAATTACGAAGCAGACTGCAACAGCCGTTTCACAACGAGTCTGGATGAAAGGGGTGAAATGCTGGGCTAGAAGATCTAGAAAAGCTACACTGCTTAAAAAACAAAAATCGAAGGCAACCAGCTTTAGTAGTTTTTTGAGTTTTCTCAATTTATGGTTGCACGAGTTTTTTAAGTTGAGAAAACTCAAAAATCTGGTGAAGCCGATTGCCTCACTTATTTTTTTTTATGTACATTTATTGCATACTAAGTATAGTTAAAATCTATGTCTAACATCTAACATATTTACTGACAGATAACGTATGTCTTGTTCTTTGTCAATATATGTAAATATATCATTTTTGGATTTAATTTATTTCGACGGTCTCTTTAACGCATTCTCAAATGTAATGGGGTACATACATATCTACTAAGTCTTGCTCATTTTTTATTAGAGTATTAGTAGACCGGTAGGGTTAGGGTTAGAATAAGTCGACATGTTCTAGAAAAGTTATCTATAGTCAGTAGAACGTCTGTTGGGAGATCATCACAATAAAGAGTTATATTTAGCTCAGTGCGTGAGCTATCTAAATGATTTAGAGCATAACTAGTTTACTATTAATTATTAAATGTATTAACTTTGTTTCAGATGTTCTCATGAAGCTCTTTGAAAAATAAAGGGAAAACAAATAAAATGAGATCAAATGAAACAAATAAATGTGGATGGCATAACAATGATGTTTGCGTTCATAACAAAATCTGAGGATTTTAGATATGTGGTTTGATTTAGCACCGTTTATTATTTTTCTCTAAAATACATATTATATTGAAGAAGCATCTGGGAAGCAGGACTGTCCTACACTGATCAATCTAGTGTGAAATCTTTGGCACTAATTTCAGTAAAATTCCAGCGCAGAGACATCATCTGACTGGCTGGAAAAACCTGCAGCAAATCTGCTTGGATGAAACGGCTAGACACACAGGGCCAAAATCACACCTGAACAGTGTGAAACTCCAAAGACGGCCATCGTTCGTACGATAAAGTAAATAACAAAGCGGCGTCTCTCCTGATGCTCAAGTTTCTGTGTTCTGAAATAAATCTCGTAACGGCTGTATACCATTCGGTGTGTGTTTGCATTAGATGGGATTGGGTTGGTCAGCAGCTCCACTGATACAAACCCTGAATGAAGCTGACAAAACACTCACGTGACTCACTTAGGCAGACAGAAAAACCAGCACGAAGAATAAAAAACACAACTGATGCCAAGAGAATGTTACATTGAGAGAAAATTATGCAGTTATCAGCAATTCCCCTTATAGGGAAACTGAAGCTTTGTGTTGATATTATAGATTTAAGGCTCTGGGTTTGTTTGAATATGCATTACTAATAGCTCAAAAAAGGGTGACGGGTTAAACCGTTTTCTTGTGCTGATGGATGGCCACATAGCCTGTCCTGGGACTCAATACATCAGTTCATGAGTACCGGCCTGCCCTCTGTTGGTCACACGTGATACTCGCGGTCAGAAAAGCACAAACGACGAACAATGAAGTGAAACGGCGATCTTTAATAAAACGGAATGGTCAGCGTTTCTTTAGGAAACGACAAAGTCCGGATCTGTTAAGTGCAGTCTGAAAAGAAACAATTGGGTTCATGCGAAAACAATATAAAAGCTGCGGTTTCGAGCGTAGAGTTAAAGCGGCCCGTGGCGCGTTAGTGGAAGTGGAGGGGCCGTGTGGAGCAGCATCAGTCCAGCGTGACTCCCTCCGGGAGCTCCACCACCACCGGAGCGCATTCATCGAGATCTGCGTCAAAGTCCCAACGAAACTTTTTGGTCAGATGAACCTTAAACTTTTCGGCTCTTTTGCGTAATGTGCTGTCGACTCCGGGACTGCTGGCAAACTGGAAGAACTCCTGAAGAGAAAGGAAAAGATATTAAAAACATTAATTACACAAAATTTGGTGAATGCCTAACAGTGTATATGCTGGCAAAGAGCTTTAATCATAAATAATGATAGCAAACATGGCCTTAATCCAACTAAACAATTTTTTTCTTTAATCTTTTAGCCATTTTTTGCCAAAAATGTAAAAAAAAAATAATAATTATTATTATTATTATTATTATATTAACATTTGTAAGAATATCTCAAGAAATTAAAAATTTAAATAATGCACTTTAAAATTTAACTAAACATTGAACAATTATTAAAAAGTAAAAATTAAAATGTAAACATTTTTGCCTATATATATATATATATACAATTATTATATATATATATATATATATATATATATATATATATATATATATATATATATATATATATATATATAACACCATTACCTATATAAAAATAAAACAAATATATTTAAAAAAAATGCCTACTGTATTCTAATCTATCATTATTTACTGTAAGATAAATTACAGTTTTAAAAAGGCCATGCATAAACAGCTATCTGAATCTTACTATTAAGCGTCTCTGACATAAGCCGTAGAGAAATAAGATTCAAGAATTGAACAAATGACTATATCGTGATCAAAAAAAGAAATGTGAAAGCAATTCTGTTTACGCTCCGTAACACTGCCCTCTGACGCAAGTAAAACGGGTCACTTCTTTGACTCTGAAGTGTGAAGTGCACCTGAAGCGTGGTGGTGAGGAAGTTGTTCTGTGACACGATATCCACGAAGAAGTCCGGAGGGATTTCTCCCAGCTGATGGTAGAGGACGGCGATGAGGCCCAGATACAGCTCCTTCCTCTCCTTCATGGCTTCCTCCGAGCGGCACAGCAGAGCCAGCAGACTCTTCCAGTGCTCGAAGGCCTCGTACACGTTCCCAACGAGGAAACAAACGAAGGCGAACTGCAGCTCTCCTGCAAACAGAGTCAGTATTAGAAAAGAAGCTGAAAATTCTTAATTGGATCACATAATAGGAAATACGTTCGAATCAATCAATGTGTCTGTGTGTGTAACAGATTACATTTACTTTATAATTAAATGACATAACTCCATAAAAAATCCACCGACGACAAGTTAGTAGCAGCTGATGCTCACCGAGTACACTGAGCGGCTGCTCTTTATAATGCCTCTCCAGCACAGAGTTGAGAGCGTAACTCCAATCCATGTTACACTGTGTGATCTGCGCTGGCGTGGCCCCGGGGGGATACGCCTGTTTGGGAATGGTGGAAAACCGCAGCTCGGTGCCTTCCCTGTGCTTCATCCGTGGCAGTCTGTCCAGACCCTCTTTCATGCTCCGACACTCCCGGTCGTTGCGGGGCAGGTTCTGCTCCTCGCGGTCTTTAGTGTGGGTCAGCTGCAGCTCCGGGACCACGTCGCTGAAGGCGCACACCCTCCCACTGAGGGGCTGCAGAGCTGCCGCCTGCTCTTGGCTCAGTCTGTCCGTCAGGGAGACCCACTTGCGGAGTGTGTCATAAGGATAGGGACCCAGATAGCCATCCAGCTCTCTGAGGTTGGCCCGTATGCGTTCGGCCTCCTCTGGGTCCCGCGTGAACTCCAAATCATCTTCTCTCTGGTTCCAGTGGGCCACAAGCACCTCCCGGGGCTTCAAGGACAGAAACAGGCCCGTTTTGGGGCCGATTTCACCACATGCTTCATTAGTGTAGGCAGAGCAGTAGTGGAGAAAGTGAAGCCCCGGAGGAATCATCTTCACCCCACGGAATCGAGGGCCCAGGGTCCAGCTCTTGTAGTCGAGTCCCAACACTGATCCCTGAGGAACACCAAGCAAAACAAGCGTGGCTCCTTCTTCAAATAAGCCCCGAGCCACCTCTGGGTCCATATCTGTGCCTGCCATATCTGTTTAAAATAAGTATTACAAACATAGCGCATTACTATAGTAGCTGTCACTGGAATTTCATTACAAGAAATAAATGCCAACTTAAGATATTAGCATGTTTCTGTGTCCGGTAATACCATTTTGTCAGCTTTTAAAAAATTGTGAGTTTGAAATAATAACTTTAGTATAACGTAAAAGACATGCGCTACTTTAAGAGAATGGTAAAGTAAGGCACTGAATGAGTAAGCTAGAAAATGTGTTTCGAGAGGATAAGATAAACAAACAAGCAGCAACAGCAAAACGGGTGTAAAAAAAGATGTAGTTAAATTGGAGCTAAACTGTAAACTGGTAATACCTAAAGTGCGCTCAATCACAAATCCAATTTTTTTTACGTAAAGGCCATGTGTGAATCAAGAAAGAAACTTCCGCTTATGTCGAAGCTAAAGTCAAAATAAAAGTCCTATTTCACAGTTCAACGTCACGCACATCTTCTGTTGTTGACAGTGACAAAATGCGCGACCCTACACGCATAACGTTTCGGAATTCAGATAGTTATGAATACTTCGCCGCTTGTCGTACATTTTAATACCTCTGATGTGGGAAGCCCAATAATCAAGTTTTATTTTTTTATTAATTAATTCATTTATTTATTTATTTATTGCCGAAGTGTCATGTATGATGTATGTTGATTATTTGCATTATTTATGGCCAATGTGTATCATGTTGTTCGATGTTCCCTATCTTGTTATGTACATTTTGCAATAAAAAAAGGATTTGTTGTATACGTTCGGTAAAGTGCCTGCGCTCTTCGTCGCGCGCTTCGCGGCTTCCGGCACACGTCGTACGCGGGTGTGCGTGTAGCAGGGCTTCGATGACTGACTAGAGTGAATTTCCCCGAGGTCTGCTTCACCTGCGCGTCTCTGCCCTGATCAGGAGCCTTTGTCCCCCAGCGAGAGAAGAGCGATGGGCTTCAGAAAGAAGAACAAGAGTCCGCCCGTGCTGAGCCACGAGTTTGTGATCCAGAATCACGCGGATATGGTGTCGTGTGTGGCCATGGTCATTCTGCTGGGGCTCATGTTTGAGGTGGTTATTTCCTACAGTGCACCATGATCATCGCGCTTACTTTTAAACTCTTAACATCACATCGAAATCATGTCTGCACGCTGTTAAATCTGTAAGATATAACGTGAACGTAATGTTTGAGGGTTTTAATGTTACAGTCATTTGATAAAATGCTGTTTATATTGAGTATACGTTGATATTTACTATTAAAATCAACTGGGTCATTGCGTATTTATTATATATATTATATATATATATATATATATATATATATATATATATATATATATATATATAATGCATATATGCATTATATAAATTATATAGTTATATATGCAACACATTTTATACAGATATAATAACATGATCAGTGCATCAGTGCAGTCTGTCGTATTAAAATCCCTTCATTGAATTGCAGGAACCAGACAAGTGTTCTTTTTACATTTTAGAGCAGCACTAAACACCATGCATGAAATAATGAAAGCGTAAAGCCGCTTGATCACATGCTCTGCCTTTGCTTCCTCATTACAGCGAACCAGCTGACTCTCACACAGACACAACCATGACCCGATAAACCACCTCTCCTTTTAAACTGGATTGGAAAAGCTTTATTATAGCCGCTAAAGTCAGATTTAATGAGTATTTTCTCATTCTCTTCACTGATTCTGTGCTAATATCGCTGCAGTTCGTGTCAGTAGTGGCGGGAAGTACGGCTGTTTTTGTAAACTTGTATGTTTTCAGTTCATTAATTCTTTTTTATTTCTTTACAGGTTACAGCAAAATTTGCGATTATGTTCATTACAGTCCAGTACAATGTCACGCAAAGCCTGGACACAGGTACGATGTAGATCTTTCAGTCACGCTTGTAAACACACAAATAAAATAATAAGGTGCAGCTGAAATAAATGTGAATGAAATGAATGCAAAGCTTGAATTCACACATTATCTCTCATCTAAAGGCCAGTGCATATTTCATATTGTGCGCCCATTCACTTTTACATTTACTGACTGCTAAAATATACAATAACGTGCATGTTTATATTAGTCAATAAACCCCATTCATATATTTTCTGTAACTTGGTAGGTTTTTTACGTTGCAGAATATATATGAATCGAGAAATCATTTCATGCGCTACCTCTTCGTATATGACAATGTATAAATATAATGAAGTAAATGATTTCTCTACAGACGCGTATGCTTATTCTAGTCAGCTGAATGTGCGTTCCTGTGGCTCGTGGTATTTCTCCGCTGGCCCAAGTGCCTTCATCGTTTGTGGAAATGTCATTGTGTATGATGAGATGAAATGTCGAGGCATCGCGGGTCTCGCAAGCTCTCGAGCCGAGACGATTAGCAGAGAGCTCCGCTCGGACTCCTAATGAGTGCACGATGGGTTTAAATGAGCGGGCTTTAATTTTGGCTGCTTGGTTTTGTTCAGACGCAGAAGAGAAGCCTGAGCCTGTCAACTACTACAAATACGGGCCCAAGGACATCGCCACTGTCTTCTTTTACCTTCTCATTGCCATAATTCTTCATGCCCTGATTCAAGAGTACATACTCGACGTAAGCTGTATTTATGATTATATACCGTGTGTGTGTGTGTGTGTGTATATATATATATATATATATATATATATATATATATATATATATATATATATATATATATATATATAAATTATTATTTTATTAAAATTAAATTTTTTATTTATTTATTATTTTTTAATATATTTATTAGTTTTTATGTTTATTATATTTATTAATTTTTATATTTATTAGGATTTTTTTTTTCTTCTTTTATTACTTGCCATATCAGGCCTTGCTACTTCAGCCCATGTCAGACATTTTTATCAATAAACGCATAAGAAACTATTTTGAATCGTTTCTTCAAGTCTCTCTTTGTCTCTCAAGGCGATAACCAGATTGTGTTTTCGTAGAAAATCAATCGTCGGCTGCACTTGTCCAAAACAAAACACAGCAAGTTCAACGAGTCGGGGCAGCTGGCCACCTTCTACCTGTCCTCCTTCGTCTGGGGCTGCAGCATCCTCACCAATGTAAGAGCAGATCTGTTCGTGACCCTGACCTCGTCAGCGCACGCACTAACTGACTGTTTTCTCACTCGACAGGAGGAGTTTGTGACGAATCCAACCTTTCTTTGGGAAGGTTATCCTCACATCCACATGGCGTGAGTGTGAAGTCACGTGACGTTCATACAAACATAAAAGAAACTGTCCAGTCCCTAAAAAAAAAAAGTAGCTTTGGTTTGAGGGATGATTGAAGTTGTGTGTGTAAATTCAGTAGTTTTGGTTAAGTTTTGCTCATCCGGATCACTAACCCTTAGTATGCCCAGTTAATTGCCTTACCTGTCCTATAATGTTACTGTTTAACCTGTTAAATAAGTCTTAGATAACATTGTGTTCTTTTGAACTGTTCAGCATTAAATAACGTGTTGTAGTATGACAGACTTTTTTTTAAATATCTGACTTGGCATTTAATGCTTTTGTAATGAAAGACTCATTTAATGCTTTTGTAATGAATCTCTAAAGCACTTCCTGTCTTGTAGTTTCCAGGTGAAGTTTTTCTTCATCTGTCAGATTGCCTACTGGTTCCATGCTCTTCCTGAGCTGTATTTCCAGAAAGTACGAAAGGTAAGGCTTTGGGTTTTTTTTGCCATATACATCCAAAGCTGACAGAAATGGTTTCTAATACGATATGGTTGTCATTTCACGTGAATAAATGTACATAATTTTTTATAATTGTTGTTTTTTAGGAGGACATTCCACGTCAACTTTACTACATTTGCCTTTATATCTTTCACATCACTGGTGCCTACGTCCTTAAGTGAGTGTTTTCTTATTCCAGGGTGAATTAGCTTTTAGAACAAGAATTAACATTGTGGTTAATTCATAAGGAAGCAGTTTGTGGATGTGTGTATGAATGATTGAAGAGTAAATCTGGCTCTCGTGTGTCTTCTCTCAGTCTTCACCGCCTGGGTCTGGTTCTTCTGGTGCCACATTATCTGGTGGAGCTGCTCTTCCACGCTTCGCGACTCTTCTACTTCAGTGACGAGAACAAGCAGAAGGGGTTCGTTCGGTTCCCATCTTGTGCTTAATTTCTTGACTTGCGTGTGATTTCTGCCTGCTTAATTTGCCTTGCTTCTTTGAATCGTTCAGACTGTTGTTTAGAGGCCTGCGTTTGTATCTTAGGTTCACTCTGTGGGCTCTGCTGTTTGTCATCACTCGCCTCCTGACGCTCACCGTCTCCGTCCTGACGTTTGGCTTCGGCCTGTCCCGCACAGATAATCAGGGATTCTCTTTAGCAGAGGGAAACTTTAATGTTCTGACTGTCAGGTAAGTCGGCTTGAATTCACATGTCAGATGTATCGTACTGAGACCATTACAGCAGATAGACGCTAGTCCATGTTATATAGTAGGGGTGATTATTTTTCGGTTCAGTTTAATATCGTGATGCATTGAATATGTTAGCTGAATGCTAACTGTCAATAACGTTTGTAAACCAAAATGCCTACTGCCATCTTGAAATCAGATGTGCTTGCAGAAAGGCTTTACTAAAACAAAGTTGCTGGGTTACTCTGTTTCACATTTCTTTGGTTGGCAGGTGCACCGGGGGACCTGATATTAGCACTTAAAACCTGGAAAAGTCAGATTTTCGTGATACGTCACCTTTTAAGAAATGGTGGGTTGACAGCAAAGCTAATTAAGACGGTAGTGTTGTGCTTTACCTGGAAACCTGAAGCTGCACTTGGCATATTAGCACATAAAAAGAATGTATTAAAGATATTTTGAGTGCACACGTAGCGAAACAATCATACTTGGATTGTGATTTGGAGAATGCTTGTTAGTCCAAATACAGATTGGAAGCCAATGAAGATAAAGCTGATATTAGAGAAGCAGTTCACACGACTGTGTTCGGTGGTATCCTTGAACACAGCATATATTCACATGATCGTTCAGACTCTGCATTAGTATTATAGGGCAATATCTTGTTTTATCATTCACCTTTTTTTTAAATTAACAATGTTTTCATTTGCCTATAGCTATGTCGCAAACTGCAAAAGAGATATTTTTCAAAACCCATATGACCTGCTCTTTAAAGTAGTTGGAGAATTTTTAATTGCTTGCACTCAAGTCTGGCCTCCTTCCCCTGCTGTGTGCTATCACGACAAAGCACGTATGTGACACATAATGTCAGAAAAGCATCAGTACATTTATAATCGGTTGTGGTATATTACTGAACCGATACTATTTCAGAACTGTGACGCAGTCGGAAAATCAGATTAATAAGCAGTACCGGTAAGAGCAGTAATGGCGTAAGAAAACCTTAAACCGTTGCGCTGCCAGGTAGGATCGTGATTGGATGTGGTTTTGATCCGTGTATCACGTGTCCAGAAGAATTGTATTTGTATCCTGGGGTTCAGCTTACTAGCATAGCAGGTCGGAAAACCCATGAGGCTGAATGATCTCTGTGTAGTTGTGTATATCAAGAATAAGCCAGGGCCAAACAATGAACCCTGAGGTATGCAATGGTTAGCTGATATGAACCCTGAGGTATGCCAAGTGGTTCGACTTAGACAGCCCTCCAATCCAAGGATCAAACAGTGAGGGTAGGACTCCGATTTGGGATATTCTAAAGCTACCTTGAAGTATTTGTGAACGATGCTCTCTGTTTTAGGATGACATGCCTGTCTGCCATCTGCCTGACCCAGGCCTGGATGATGTGGAAGTTCATCAATTTCCAACTGAAGAAGTGGAGAGAGCAATCTCAAATCCAGGCCAGCAAGAAGAAAGCTGTCAGCCCGAAAAGCAGACCCAGCAAGAAGGACTCTCGGGGTGAGTCTTGCCATTTTGCACGTAGATTAGAATATATTTTGAAAGAACCCTGTTTATCTTTAGTACTCTAGAAAGTGTTTAGATATTTCTGAACCTTCTGAAGTTCTGTTTTGGGTTGTAAAAAATACTACCAGAAGTGCTTCTGCTCCAGACATGCGCAGTTGCATTTAAAATCTTTGTTTTTACTTTTTTTCTTTTACTTTTTCCTTGACAGGTGGTTCAGTCAATGGAGTCATGAAACCAGATGACAAGACATCGCCAAGAGCAAGAAAATCTAAAGCCTCGTAAGAGTGCCCAAAATGTGATGCTCTGTTTGAACTTTAGAAAAGAAACAGATTTGATAACTGCGAAAAGAACCACAGGAACAAACTAAGGAACTTAGTTGTACGGCATGGTTCACGTTTTATTTGTTTCCTGTTTTTTTCCTGTCTGCATCTTTTAAAATGAATTATAGATTTCTAATCGGTCGTTACATCCATATGCTAGACTTTCAGCAAGACTGAGAGGTTTTTCTGAAGGTTTTGTGATTGGCTCGAAGGGTTAAAGATGAGTTGTGCGGTTTAAGTCCAAGGTCTGCACGACAGAAATGTTTTTCCAAGTCGGTCTTGCTCAGAAGATGAAGCATTTATCCTGAAAACAATTAAACCCCATTCAATATTATTTCTGCGCTTCTTATGAAGCACAATGTGTGGACCGAAGCGTTTGAGAAGTGTCCTTTTGTTAACCTTCAGCCCCTCGGTCCCATCCGCTACTATGAAGCTCAGTGAGAAACCCCAATATGAAGAGGCTGAGGTGGCCAAGGACTGCTACACGACTTGTTTTACAGAGCTTCTAATGACCTGAGCTGTGTGATTTTTACACTTCGATACTCAGAACGACTGATTTTAGCGTCCCGTTTGCGTCTGAATGTTGTTGTTTGAGGAGAATCATTTTAGAATAGTTTTTTGGCGACTGCGTTCGAGGTGGAGACGTTTGTGAGAGCGCTTGGATTTAGTTTTTAATGAACTGTGGACGAGGTGATTCGATGATGGCTCCTCCTGCTGGTTTGGGTGATCTATTTCCAAGGATTCATATGCCTTTTTTCAGAAGGGTTCATATGCTAACACAGGACTATTAAAGAGTCTAACTGGCGAGGTTTGGGGCCTTGGTGCTTATCATGGATACCTTACAGTTATCAATATAATTCATAACACACGGGTCAATGGTGATATCGCTTTTAGTTTCAGTTGCAAAAGCCTTTTTTACTAGGACGTTGTGTAACGCAATGAAAGCTAGCCTTTTGTTTAAAATTCTCCAAAAATCTGAAGAGGGTTTTGAGCGCAGGAGAAAGATTGCCGGTGAACTTCCTCCTAAATGAGTTTTACAGACATTTATTAAGCCCTGAAGCTCTGTTTTTATGTGAGAAGTGCTGGAATATCACTCTTTCAACACTTTGTGGCCTTTCTCCTTGCGTTTGAGTGAACCGCTCTCCGTTATCTATCAGACCGCGTCTGCCGGCATGTAGTTTATATGAAACCATATGATTCTTTAAGTGTCCTTAAGCTGACAACAGTAGAAGTTGTTGTTTTTTTCTCGGTTTGAGCACCGTTACGCGTTCTCTGTTTATTAGTGCGATGAGAGAGTTCGATTATTAAGTTGTGCATGTCGCGATCCGTGAAAGAATTGCCTCACTGAAGCATTTAACGCCTAAGAGCATAAATAAAACCGTAGGCATGCAATCAAAAGTGGCTGTCTGTTTTTTTTTTTTTTTTTTTTACTTTTTGTATAATGAAGTGTAAAAGCAAGACACAAACTGCCGGTTTATTTTGTGAACCCTGTCTTAACACGCACGCCGTCGGATCATACAGGCTCATATGCACACGCTGCGCTGCGTACTAGTTGCCAAATTACATGAAAGGGACTTGCTGCGTAAAAGTTCGAAGTTCACGGTTCAGTTTGTAGGTCAAGTGCCTAAATCTGGCTGCAGAACAGTGGTTTGCTTTAGTTTGGTGTATTAGAGTCCGAGATTTCATAGGACCTTTCACCGTGATATTCGTAACGCGCAGAGAGAGAGGATCTGTACCTGCTGTACGTGATGGCTAATGCTGTGGTGAAATAACGCCTGTACGGATCCGCCTCACGCATACTTAAAATGTAAAGCTTTGTTAGCAGCGCAAAGCTAATTCTTGAAATTTCTAGTCGGTGCTGGTTCTTATCTAACATGTATGTGGAGTGAAGCAGATTTGATAAATACTAAAATCTCCCACGTTTACACACAGATGGTTTTATGTCCCAAATCCCTGATTAACCTCCATTTCATTTAATTTTTTCCTCATGTCTTTGAGGAAACTGATTTTTGTTTCGTTTTTTTGTTCTGTTAGCTGACTAAACATGAAAGGAAAATCATTACCATCGAGTAATTCACTACTGAATAATTGTCAGATTTTTAAACTATTTTTCTAGCGTTGAACTGTTGAGAGATGAACATTATTTAGAGCATATAAATATTTTACTGCTTATGGGTTTATTATTTTTATACTGTGTGGGAGAAGCTTTCTACCATTTCAGTGGGACTGCAAAAGATAAATACTTTTGGTGACTATAAATAGTGTGAAACAAATTTAAACGTTACTGCCGCTTTCCCTGATTTTTTTGTATTTTTTTTTGTTTTCTCAGTGTTGTTTTGTTTTTGAGATTTTGATTTGGGGTACAAACAAGTCTGTAAACTGTGCAAGTCTTCATTGTGTTTCTTTTTGAGTGGATAAAAACAGCGACAATGAGAATAATCTTCACTCACTCCCATTGTTCTGTCACGTGAGAAACTGTGCTGTTTTGATGTGGCTTAATTGTTTTGATTTTTGTGTATATAAATGTAAATGGGGAGGGGGGGGCGGTCAAAAATACATTGATTTACAATATTGTTTGCAGTGATCAGCCGTCGTCATAGTTCTTATAATATGTCAAATTAAAAGATGCACCAAAGCCTTCTGGAATATGAGATACACAGAACCTAAATTATTTTTCACCATGCTTTATGTAGTACAAGCACTGTTACTTTTCTAATGCTTGCCTGTATGTTGAGATATATTGGTTTTTATATAAAATGTTGTTAATATATGTATTTATGCAAGTCTGTGTGATGCTTTTTGTATGTTTGTCTTTTGATTAAATCTTTTGCTTAACCCCAGTGTGAGAATGTATTTTGTTAATTTTGACCCTGTATAGGCCTGTTTATGTGTGTAGAGGTGTGTGTGTGTGTGTGTGTGTGTGTGTGTGTGTGTGTGTGTGTGTAGAGGTGTGTGTGTGTGTGTGTGTGTGTGTGTGTATATATATATATGATAGATAGATATATATATATAGATATATCTATCTATCTATCATATATATATAGATAGATATAGATATATAGATATAGATATATAGATATATCTATCATATATATATATATATGATAGATAGATAAATATATATATATATATGATAGATATATATATATATATATATATATATATATATATAGATATATCTATATATATATATATATATATATATAGATATATATATATAGATATATCTATCTATCTATCATATATATATATATATATATATATATATATATATATATATATATAGATAGATAGATATATAAATATATATATATATGATAGATAGATAGATATATAATATATATATATATATGATAGATAGATAAATGTATATCTATATATCTTGAAGTGATACAATAATAGAATAATAGAAAATAATAAACATTACTAGTCACGATGGTGTATCCGCCAACATAAAGAAAAGAAACACATCACGTGTCAACCAAACTGTATGAATGAAACAGAATTTACACTCGAACAATGACACTGAGAAACGTTACAGCACTTAAATGTAAATATAGTAAAGGTGTAATAACTTGAGAGGAAACACAAGGTCTGTTCAAGGTTACATTTTTACTTAGCCGTATGTCAACAAACAGTCCACACAATCAATTCATGGGTGGCTTCAGGTGCGCACTCCCTACTTCTTCTATGCTGCTATTTTAAGCATTTACAGACACCCTAAGCTTGCCCTCTAGTGGTCATCACAATAACTCAGTATACAACATCCCTTTTTCCCCAAGTTTACATAATCATCACAACTGTGCAGATACAAAAAAAAAAAAACATCACATATTACCCCCTTTTTTTCTTTACTTCAGTTCATATTCTTTCAAATAAGTAGGCAATCTCCTGGTTCTTTGTGATCGTCTCATCATTACCATAGGACTAGTAGGTTGGTTCATTACTGTTGTTATCTCAGAAGTTGAAGGGGATTCTCTAGATATTTCTGAGGGCAGAGTTGTACTAGAAATTTCTTCAGCTGCTATTCCCTCAGACTCTTTTGGAACTGGTGTTGGTGTTGGTGTTGGTGTTGAGTATTCAGGAATGTCAAAATCAGGGAATTTACAATCCTTCTCCTCTTCTGATGTGTTTGCAAAGAATTTCTGTTGGCCATGAATTTGATCCACATGTCTTCGTACCACTCGGCCATCACCCAGCCTGACTTTATAAGAAAGGGGTCCAGTCACAGTTTCAATATGCCCCGGAATCCATTTTGGACCATAAGTAAAGTTTCGAATAAGTACTGAATCTCCAATGTCAAAACTCCGCCTACAGGCCTTTTTATCATGATGGATTCTTTGCTTTTGTTGCTGTTCCTGAATTTTCCTGGTCAAATCTGGATGTATAAAGTCCAAAGAACATCGTAATTTCCGTCCATACAACATTTCAGCTGGAGAGAGTCCTGTAGTTGTTTGAGGCGTAATTCTATAACTGAATAAAACTCTAGATAATTTAGTTGCAATTTTTCCATCAGTACTCTTTTTCAGCATGGTTTTAATAATCTGGACAGCCCGTTCTGCTAAACCATTACTTGATGCATGGTAGGGTGCCAAGTAACATGCTCCACTCCATTTTTATTCAGGAAGTCTTTAAATTCAGCACTAATGAAACATGTAGCATTGTCTGATACAATTAGTTCAGGTAATCCATGATTACTGAAGCTATTTCATAAACAATCAATGGTGGAAGCAGTTGTAGCAGAATTTACTGGATACACATCAATCCATTTTGAATGAGCATCAATCAAAACAAAGAACATTTTTCCCATAAATGGTCCTGCATAATCCACATGTAGTCGTTGCCATGGTTTTTCTGGCCAATTCCAAGGATGCAGTGGAGCAACAGCTGGAACATTCCTATGCTCTTGGCACATACGACAAGTTTTAACCAGCCTTTCCACATCCTGATCTAACTTGGGCCACCACACATAACTTCTGGCTAAAGCTTTCATCCTAGACACTCCTGGATGGCACTGATGCAGTTGTTTCAGAACTTCTGGTCTACCTATGGTAGGAATGATTACTCGAGCCCCCCAGAGCACACAGCCATCCTGTACACTTAATTCATCTTTTCTTGTTGTGAATGGATCAAACTGTGTTCCTATTAATTCATGCAAACATCCATGATGCACTGTTTCTCTCACTCTGGATAATACTGGATCATTCCTTGTCCATTCTCTCACCTGTTCGGCTGTGATCAAGGTGATATCAGCATTCTCCAGCATTAGAACTCTTTCTTCCTGCTCTGTAGAAGATTCCATTGGTACTGGTAGCCTACTTAAAGCATCCGCATTGCCATGATCCTTGCCAGCCTTGTAAATGATGTTGTACTCATATGCCCTTAGGGTCACGGCCCATCGTTGGATTCTAGGAGAGGACATTTGGGGAACAGCTTTTAACTCGTTAAATAAAAAGACAATAAGGGTTTATGGTCAGTGACAATGGTAAACTTCCGACCATACAAATACTTGTGAAAACGCTGCAACCCGAACATTACTGCCAACCCTTCTTTGTCCAATTGTGAATAATTCCGCTCCGCTTGATTCAATGTTCGTGACATAAATCCAATAGGTCTTTCACTTCCATCAGGCATCTTATGGGAAAGAACTGCACCTAAGCCATAAGGAGAAGCATCACAAGACAGAATCACATCCTTCTGGGGATCATAATGAACCAGAACTTGTACTGAATTAATCATCTTTTTAGATTGAACAAAAACAGTTTCTTGTTCCTTGCCCCAGTCCCATTTTACATCTTTCCTTAACAACTTGTGCACAGGGGCCAACACAGTAGACAGATTGGGAAGGAATTTGTTGTAATAATTTAAAAGTCCTAAATATGCTTTTTCAACTCGGTCACATTCTTTGGGAGGGAGCCTTTTAATAGCGGTCACCTTCTCCGGTGCAGGATGGAGACCAGTCTCATCTACTTTATGACCTAAGAACATTACCTCTTTTTCCATGAAGGTACATTTACTTCGCTTCAATCGCAGTCCGGCTTCCTGCAATCTGTCCAACACCTTTCCAAGGATCTGGAGATGTTCTTCGTCATTCCGACCAGTTATTAGGATATCATCAAGGAAAACTGCTACATGGGGAAGGCCTTGCAGTACTCCTTCAATGGTCCGCTGGAAGATAGCGGGGCTGGAAGAGACTCCAAAAGGTAAAACACGGTAAGTAAATAACCCTTTATGGGTATTCACAGTAACATATTTCCTGGACTCTGCATCTAATGCAATCTGGTGATAAGCATGGCTCATATCCAAATTTGTGAATTTTTTTCCACCTGACAATGTTGCAAACAAATCCTCTATCCTAGGAATGGGATACTGTTCCAACTTTGAAACTCTGTTCACTGTTAGTTTGTAGTCACCACATAGACGTATGGTATTGTCTGGTTTTAAAACGGGTACAACAGGGGCAGCCCATTCAGAATGTTTAACGGGCTCTATGATGTGTTCTCTCAATAGGCGTTCTATTTCTGCTTCTACCTTTGCCTTCATTGCATAAGGGACTGATCTGGCTTTAAAAACCGTGGACTGCTTCCTTATCCACATAAATCGTCGCCGTGGACCCTTCAACTTTCCCAATTCATCTTTAAACAACTCTGCATATTTACTGAGGACTTTAGGCAAAGTTAATTCTTCCACCTCTTGAATCCTATGTAGTGCCTCCCAATTTATGCCTAATTCTTTAATCCATCCTCTGCCCAATAAATTGGGCCCCATTCCGGGTACTACTATGACTGGTAACGTTTTCATTGTGCTGTTGTATGCAACTTCAACTTGTGTAGAGCCCAACACAGTTAAAACTTGGCCCGTATAGGTTTTTAAATTCAAAGAACATGTCTTTAATTCAGGAATGTCATCTTTTTTCCACAATTTAACAAAATTGGAGCTGTTCATTATGGTCACACTACAGCCAGTATCCACTTCAAACGATACATTTGATTTGTTAATAGCCAACGTGATGGTCAGTGGAGCTACTTTCGGAATTTCTGTTTCTTGCAAACTGTACACAGTATAAATGCCTTCTTCATCAGATGCCGATGTACTTTTCTCATCTCTACTCACATAATGCATTCTCTGTCCTCCCCTCTTACGTCTTGCGCCCCCTTGGAAGTATAATTCTCCATAGGACGTTTTTTGATTTACATACTTTCATTATGTGTCCTTGTTTCCCACATTTATGACATTTCTCAGCAGCAAATCGACATTCATTAGCCAAATGTTGCAAACTTCCACATCTGTAACATGCTCGCTTTTGACCCTCATCATGTGTTACCGACGTTTTGTGCACTCTCATTGAAACGGCTGTTTCTGAACGGTAAGCTTGTAAATCTTTTACATCTTTATTGGCTGTTTCCATTGCTTGGGCTATTTTCAGTGCTTTCTCAAATGTTAAATCCATTTCTGCCAATAGTCTGCGCTGAATACGATCATCATTTATGCCACATACCAGTCTGTCCCGAAGCATTTCTGTCAGTTTTTCTCCATAATTACAATCATGAGCTAGTTTTCTCAGTACTGCCACATACTCAAGCACAGCTTCCCCCTCTTCTCTTGATCTTGAATTGAATTTAAATCGTTGTACAATTTCACTAGGCTTTGGATTGAAATGCTCCTTCAGTAATTCTACTAATTCAGCAAATGTCTTCGTTCCTGGTTTAACTGGACTTAACAAATTCCTTAGAAGACTGTATGTTTGACTTCCTACAGAGCTTAATAATATAGCTTTCTGCTTGGTTGCTTCTGTAATTTCATTTGCCTCGAAGAAGTGTTGTAAAATTTCGCAATATTCTTCCCAAGACTGCGATTGACTATCAAATGGCGTTACTGTTCCTACCATAGTGGCCATCTTCTTTTCCAAAGTTCCAACTCATAGAGATCCAGTTTCTTCGCCTCCTTCCGTCTTAGTATTCTCCTTGTTTATCCTCGTCGCCAAAAGATGTAATAACTTGAGAGGAAACACAAGGTCTGTTCAAGGTTACATTTTTTACTTAGCCGTATGTCAACAAACAGTCCACACAATCAATTCATGGGTGGCTTCAGGTGCGCACCCCTACTTCTTCTATGCTGCTATTTTAAGCATTTACAGACACCCTAAGCTTGCCCTCTAGTGGTCATCACAATAACTCAGTATACAACAAAAGGATAATTAATTTGTTTCATTTTTCCTGACCAATCACAGAGCAGGTTTGGGTCGCGAGCCCCGCCCACTCGCGCTCAGTGTCACGTGAGCGCCTGTCAGCTCACGAGCCGAGTCTCTGCCGCCGTCTGTCAGAGTCACGGAGCATCATGGCAGGGATGGAGCTGGCGCCCTTCAGACCGTGGGATGATTTCTACCCTGGAGTAGACCGCTTCTCCAAACCCGATGTGTCTGATTTAAGCAGATGGAATAACAGAGTGATCAGCAATCTGCTTTATTATCAGACCAACTACTTCGCAGCCGCCATCGTCGTAATTCTGATCGTCGGGTATGTGAAGGTCTATGTCTTAATCGTTTGTATTTGCATTCAGCTTATACGTTATTCAGTCTGTGATGGAAGCGTGGTCCAGAGTGCTGCGTGTGTTGATTATTTTTTAGCAAAGCTGAATAACGTTAAAGGTCGCATCCTGCTTGTATAGAGCAAACTCATCCTCCGTTTAATGCGGAAACTGCATACTACGCTGCATCGTTTCGGCAAACACGGTGAGAGCTCAGAAGCGCGCCGTTGGGCTTGTTATTACGAGTCGTGAGAAGTGTTTTAATATTGCGAGGAATGCGCTGAAGGAGACCCACCCCGCTGTGTGTTAGTGTGTTAGTGTTGTCAAGCTCGGGCCTGGAATCAGTGAGTCACCGCCTGCTCTGGAAGTGTGTTTAACCTTAAAAACTCAGCTCACTTTACGACGTTTCATTACAAACAGGATTCCGTAAGTGCAATAGCATATAGCCTAACATGTTTAAAGGTCCTTCGTAAATGTAAAAAAAACCGTTATAAACAAACATACGTTTTAAATTAAACAAATGTGTGTTTGTGTGTGTTTTAGAAGCACTTGTGTGCCACCCATTTATTAATATATTCGTATATTTATATATTATGTATTCTTTATTTTTGGGTTTTTTTTTTTTTGTAGTTTTACAATATTTTATATGAAAGCCGTATTTATACATTTACATTAAGGCCAGTTTGCACCAAGAACGGCAATAATATTAGCATCCACAACAACAGACCAGAAAATGATATTTATTTTAAGCATGCTGAAGTTAGACTAGACCGATAATTTGAGGTTAGTATACTGAAATATATTAATATACTTAAAATAAATATTCAGGTCAGTATAAGATATCCCATTTGATGCAGCACCTATATATATATATATATATATATATATATATATATATATATATATATATATATATATATATATATATATATATATATATATATATATATATATATATATATATATATATATATATATATATATATATATATATATATGTGTGTGTGTGTGTGTGTGTGTTATAATAACAATAATAGTGTTTAGTGGATGTGTGTTAAATGTGTGTTGTGTTTGCAGCTTCATGAACCCGCTGGGAATGTTTCTTGGCGGGGCGGTCGTGGCTCTGGTCTTCATGGGCTCGGTGTGGGCAGGAGAGAATAAAGCTGTGATCAAGAACTTCAAGAAGAGGAACCCTACCCTGTTTGTTGTGGGTGTTCTGGGAATCAGCTACTTCCTGTTGTCCTTGTGTGGAGGAGTGATGGTGTTTCTCTTCGGGATCACATTCCCCATGCTCTGTGAGTACTGCATCTTCTGGACTCACGCCTGCCTTGTTACATTCACATTTAGTCATTTAGACGCTTTTATCCAAAGACGTACGGATGAGGATCATGGAAGCAGTCAGAATCGACAAAAGAGCAATTACACACAAGTGCTGTGTCATTTTTAATTTTATACTGATATTCATTTTGTTTTATGAAGTACAAACGTTTCGATGGCAGTGTGAAAACGTGACGCAATGTAATGTCATATTTATTTTTTAACACTCAAAATATTCTGGCAAAAATTAATCAATAGGTTTTCACATGCCATTAATGAAAAAAGCTTTCGATGAACAGTTCTTGAAAAGTTTTCTAATTGAACCATTAATACCAATAAAGAAGCTTATAATAATATTATAAAGCTTGTAAAGCACCAATAATTGTTTGAGGTTACTCAGAGAAAGTGAAAGTATTTATGTATTTAATGTTTATCACGTTTGACACATGCCTTTTGTTACTTTGTGTAAAAATCCTTTCTGTTAATTGTCCTGTAACAAAAGGAGAACACTTCCTGGTTTGAGTTCAATTATGAAAGGATTTTACATTAGATGAAAATGTAGCTTTGAAATAAGCACTAATATTACGAACCGGCAATGAATTATAATGTAAACCTGAAATAAAAACCAAATAAAATCTGAATAGCAATGTTTAAAAAGATCAAAGCCAATTCAAATGCCACAAGCAAATAACAGAATTACTCAAATTAACCTAAAATGAAAAATAAAAGCTAATTCAATGCATTATATAAATGATAAAAGTACTGAAAATGCTGTCATTGACTCGCCATCGTGTCTTTTTTTTTTACCCTGCATGATTTTATTTCTTCTGTGGAACATAAATGAAGATATTTTGAACATTGGGCATTTGATTTTTATGGATTCAAAAAATACACTTAGATTTTTTTTTTTCCGCAAAACATCCCTTGTGTTCCACAGAAGGTTTAGAAGGTGAGTAAATGATCGCAGATTTGTCATCCTTGATGTGGGAAGATTGAACTAGTACAGCGTATCAGCCACAGAGACGTAATGGACAGGTCTCCGCTCAGTTCTTCGATGGTTAAAACTAGTCAGGCCGCATGGGTATTTCTAAGCTACTGCAGAGATCTGTGTTTTGCTTGTAGTTATAGCAACGCAAAACATGATTATCTAATTATGCCGTATTCAGTTTTAGCCCTTGCTGACAGCAGCGGATCAGATTCTTGGAAACGTCTCGGCCTAAAACCACAGCGTGAGCCTTTTACAGCAGTCTGCAATGGGGTCTTAAAATAGCTTGACATCCTATATTTAAAGACTGAATGAATAAATATTTAAAATCGTACTTGAATTGATGAATTCCGTATTTTATTCATTTATTTATTCATTCGTCGTTTCCTTTTTAGCACTACATTTGTGCGAGGAAATTCGAATAAAATACCGCAATAAGGAAAGATTGCATTGCATCCCCTGGACGAGTACTGTACCCTGGGCTTAAAGGGAAAGATGCGCATTCAGCGTAGATCAATTGAGCTTTAACCACTGAATAGATGAGAGCGTGTGTTTTTTGCGTTTTGCCCTGCAGTGATCCTTATCCACGCTTCTCTGAGGCTTCGCAACATGAAGAACAAGTTGGAGAACAAGATCGAGGGCGTTGGCCTAAAGAAGACGCCCATGGGCTTCATACTGGATCTCCTGGACCAACAAGAAGAGAAAATCAACAAAATCCAGGATTTCCTGGAGAGCAAGCTGAAAGATTGAGCAGTAAAACACTTCGGTGTCCACTTCATGCCGTCGCTCTTTCCTTTTGAGTTGTTTTGTGTTCGTTTTGGTCTTGGTTTGACAGCCAAATACCAAAATGGAAATATCTTTTAAATGCCAAAGCATATGACTAACTTCCAATCGTATACAAGTTTGTCCACGTCACAAGGAGGTATGACTGGAACCGATGACAAGGCTGTTCTGTTGCACAGTTCTTGCTAGTATGAGACTAATTCTTGTCCTAAACTCATTCCCACCGTGTGTGCAGTTTCCATTGAACGTTTTTTTTGTTTTTATACATGATGAATCAGCATAAAAGTGTATGCTTTGTAAAGCTTGAATAGATTTCTATAGACAAGAGTCACTGAAAGCACTTTGAGGTATTGTAGGTTAGCTTATACTTTATTTTTCCCCTATGGCAAAACAATCTTTCTTTTATTGCACATTTGTAATCGTAATGAAATGTTTTCATTTGAGCTGAAATGACATGACGGGGGAGTGCGTATTTATTGCATGTTTTGTTTCTTTTTTTTTGGCTAACGCAAGCTCCGCGGTAAACAAACGTTTTCATGCTTCTGAAATCAATGCACAGAATGCCGTTTGCTGTTTTGAGTAGATTTAATAAAGATGGAATGTGGAAACGTGTGAGCACGGTATGAATCAGTACAAAGTAAACACCCTTTTTTTCAGATTCAGATTCAGATTCACACTGTCGTGACATTTGATTTGAAGTAATGAATTGGGATCAAAATTAGTGTCACTTTCCCCAAGTAACCTTCCTTTAGATTTTTATTTTATTTTTTTTACTTTAAAGAGGACTTTTAGTTTGCGAGGGATTTTCTTGTAAATCATATTCTGTAATAATACGAAGCAGATTTATTGCATTCTTCGTCAGGCTTTTGCGTACAAAACAAACTCATTATTAAATGCGTAAAAAAACTGGTTTAACTTTTAGGTACTTGGCTTTGTGGCTATAAAATGTTCCCGTCATGAGGCTGCTATTTAGTCGTCTTTTCTATTTTACATTTACATTTATATTTAGTCATTTAGCAGACGCTTTTTTCCAAAGCGACGTAC
This sequence comes from Puntigrus tetrazona, assembly GCF_018831695.1. Classification (NCBI taxonomy): domain Eukaryota; kingdom Metazoa; phylum Chordata; class Actinopteri; order Cypriniformes; family Cyprinidae; genus Puntigrus; species Puntigrus tetrazona. Next base: position 1,077,371 of record NC_056721.1, on the reverse strand, counting down.
AAATGAGGTGGGCAATAGAAGCAATTTATATCAACAAAAGGGCAGCATTACAAGTCCGTATATAATGTCCTTTAGGGAGAAGTTATTAAAATAATGTACATTTGTGTAGAGCCAGTCTCAGACCATAAAGAATCCACATACAGTAAAAAATTATCTGTAGCTTTAATGTCATCACCAAATCTAAGTCTCAAGAACTCACTGGATGGATATATCCCATTTAAAAAATTTGGGATTAATAGTGGGACTTTTATGTATTTACTTTGAATTGACAGCATTCAGTTAATAGTGGAGGTAAACACAATGTTATGGGGTTAGAATAAAAGATAGTTTCTTTGATTAAATGAATAATAGAGTAAGGGATATCTCCAATAACCGAATCAAATTTAACCTGATTACAACATAATATTTAATATTCTCATATAATAAAATATCACTGTTCTCCATTAAATGGGACACTGACCATTTTACCTTTCTTCATCCAATCCTTGTTTCTAACTGAAATGTATCTATTGATCCATAATGGTGTATTGTGTCGTGTAAAATTATAGTTATATAAAAACTTGAAACTGGGAGACGTTGAGCATTAAAATCATAACTTAATAGAAACTTGATCCTTCATAATTTCTTAAACAACTCTGGAAATATGAAAACAAAAATTAAAAGAGATTTCAACCAATTAATTTTAAGGGTCCTATTCATAGAATCAAAATCAATTGCGTGTTAACCTCCATCTTTATACAGTTTTATCAGCTCTACTTTTTTTTTATAAGTAATGGGTCTTCATTTTCCAGATGTAGCTAAAGTTCATCTGATTGATTGTTTTAATAGCTCTGTTTTAAATAGCAATTGTGCCCTACCCCTCCAAATAAAAGAGAATCAAGACACCCCTACCCCTTCACATGGAAGCGCAAAATGGAGGGTTAGGGGGAAGGGGAAGGGTTAATTTTAATAAGGATTGGGCCTTAAAGTGGACTACAGATGAGTTCACCGGTTGTTTCTCATCTCTCATCTCAAGCTAAGATTTACTTTAGAACTGATCTAGCAACAGATTGTTTCAGCGCAACCTCTTTATCTCATTACATAGTTTCACACATTTTGTGACTTTTGGCTTCGCATGCCAGCTCTAGGTGATATTTCTCAATTACCTGCCAAAATGTAGCCTACCAGGGCAGTACTATGGTACAACAGCAATTTCATTTAGTAATACTATGGTATTTTGATACCGTTCTGATACAACTTTTGGCATTTTTTGAATGAGAGAGACCGTTCATGAAGACAGACTGAGTGAATCAATCAATAACTTGTGTATTTTTAAGTGTATTGTTCCCTCAACCCTACAAATTTTTATATTAAAAATATTTCATTAAAAAAGTCCCCACATTTGAGTGTACAAACAATAGGTATACAAACAAGTTCGTTCTTATATTTATTTTCGAGGTCAATATATATTTGATATGTTCGATATGGTTTCATTGTGAAGAAAATACATTTCTTTCGATAAACTTTGCATTTGACTTCTTTCCTAATTTTAAAACCGATTAATCTCCTGAAGCTATAGGCGTATAAAATGTGTGTTTGATCACCTTAAAGGCTTTTTCGACATAGCACTTTTAAACAAGTTTAGGTAAGGGACTCTTATTTTACCCCAAAGTATAAGAAGAAGGGCTCTTATTTTTGAAGATTCGCCCTAGATCGAAGAGCTTCCGGTTGGCAATCGGACAAAAGCCTGTTGCGGCTGGTTTCAGTGCTGGAGATAATCTGCTGCTGCTGAGCTGTAACGAAATCAAGATGCCTCGAGTGTACATCGGCAGGTTGAGCTATCATGTCCGCGAGAAAGACATCCAGCGGTTCTTCAGCGGTTACGGAAAGCTGTTGGAGGTGGATCTGAAGAACGGGTGAGTTCATTCATCCGCACGCGGCACGATAATAAAGCGCGCGGATACACGAGGAGGGCAACGGCGGCGATACCGCCATTAAGCCAATCCGTGATGCCAAACGTCTGGTTGGTTTTCAGCTGCAGCTTTCAGCTCTGTGTATCAGCTAAGAGTGTTTTTTTTTTGTGAGTTATATAACAATAAAGGACAATTTAAAAAGGACGCTTTCAAAACGAATGCGGGTTTGTTTGTTTGCGATGATTTATTATGCGGTGGTACTGAGCAATATTCGACGGAAGTGTTTTTTTTTTGGGCTGTTGGTTGAAGCTGGTGGTCGTTGGAAAGATGCGAGTCTGATGCCCTCGCCACGTTTACGGCTGAAGCGCCTCCATTTTCTCGGCCCTAGAAATCGAAGAAGCAGAGACTGGAGCTAAAATGGGCGGAGCACGCGCGCGTTAAAACATAACATAATGCGTTCGCCTATTAATTCACGTTAATTATATTTCGACTTTAGAACTAGAACTGACATTTTATGTCTCACCCCCTCGCGCACACACGGTTCACGTGGTATCTTGGCTTAAGAAAGCGAACACGCGGTTCTTCGATTTCTACTTATTTTAAAACAAGACGTTACCGTTTAACATCTTACGGCGTTACCAAAAAATACAGAAAGCCTTAACAGCTCTGGGTTTTGCTAACCGTACTTACTAGACCTGACCGTACTAATGCAACATGTAACATGTTAGCAATATGCTAAGAATCCCTAGCAAGAACCAGATCACCCTAGACGGGCACCATAAAACACTAGGGCTGTTAAAGTTGCTGAAACGATAAAATATTGCAAATAATAAAAGGGTTTTTTTAAGGGGGGAAAATAAACTTGGCTCTTTCCCTGAGGCCACAAGAGGGCACCTAAAAAGTATAATAATGTTCATACGCTCAGAAACAAAACAGTGCTGTGTACATAGTTTAATACAAAGGACTAAACAAAAGTTCTTTCTTCATTTTAAAACATGACATGCAGCGGGATGTGGAAAAACCCCATAAAGTCTTGATGTTTTAAAAAGTTTAACTTGCATTAATCTTACATGGGTTTTCTTGTGCAAGAAGAGTTTCATCAGTGATAGACGCCATCAGAGTGATGGGAAAGATCTTCATATATATATATATAATATCTATATATATATATATATATATATATATATATATATATATATATATATATATAATATCTATATATATCTCACATACTTCCTCAGTTCATCACATTTGATTGTGCAGTTTAAGATTACCGGTTGCATCAATTTAGAAATTTTACACACTTATGCTTTTGTTATACTGATTTTCAATTAGGCTTGAATGTGTTTCAGAAGTATTGTATGGAATGCAATGGCAAATCCATTGTAAAAACGAAATGCATTTTCTTCAAAGGTAGACCGAATGTTTAGAACAGGCGCTTGGATCAGTGATACACAGGCATGTTGTGGGAGTTGAGTGGGGGTTTTTTTTTTGTTTTTTTTAACTCTTCGTGCTCCTTGCTCTAATCAGTGCTGTGCTTTTATAGGTATGGCTTTGTTGTGTTTGAGGACACCCGTGATGCTGATGACGCAGTCTACGAGCTGAACGGAAAAGAGCTGTGTGGAGAGCGGGTCATGGTGGAGCACGCCAGGGGTCCGCGCCGAGACCGGGACAGCTATGGAGGGGGTTATTATGGTGGTGGAGGAGGAGGAGGAGGAGGAGGTGGTGGAGGTGGAGGAGGAGGCGGAGGCGGAGGACGCAGTAAGTAATGCATTACGTTAAGTGTTTGTTTGCAAATTTCTGTAAACCAGATCGTTGTAAGAGAATGTTACGAGTGTGAGCATGTAACAAAGCTTGCTACCCAGTTTTAAGTTCCTCCAGGTGTTATGTTGCTTACAAGTGACACTTTTTCTTTTTTTCTCTCTCTCTGTCCTTTTTGCTATTCAAATAATTTTAGATTTCTGTATTGACATTTACAGAATATCAAATATTAGTGCTGGCAAAATCACATTTCAACCGCTGATGAAAATCCCGTTTAAAAAATGAAGATATTTTGCCTTCAATTTTAGTAAAAAAAAAAAAAAACAGCTGCACACAGATCCTTTTGTCTTCATTATGTTCATGAAATGTTGCGATGTTCATGACTTATAAGCTAATGTTATAAATAAACATTAAGCCTTTAGCCCAGTCATATCCGAGCAAATCATTGCCAGTTCTTAAGTGTTTATTTTTCACACTTTAATTTCACCATTGAGTAATCGTTTTTTTTTTGTTTTTTTTTTTTTTTTTTTTTGTTTTTTTAAGAGGGGGTTTTATTTTATTTTTCTCCGGTATGCCATTTTTAAATTTAAACTTGTTCTAGCCCAGTGGAAAATAAGCATCAACGTCCATGTCTTAATTTTATTTCCAATTTGATTTTCACAATAACAAAGTCCTTGATGTTTCAATTTGAAAGAGTCCAGTGGGGGCTGAGGCTGAGTCCAAGTGTCGTTGTGGCTAAGATGACTACCTGACCGGTTTGGCCTTGGCCTCTTCACCTTACAATGTGTGTGTGACCTTTGCCCCTTGATGCTTTGGCTGACCTAACCGGAAGCCAAGATGACCGCAGCCTTTTGCCAATAGACCAGGGGTGATGGTGAGGAATGACACTAGTTATTGCTATGTTGTCCATATGGAAAGCCTCTAGCCAGGATGTAATAGAAATGCCTAAAATGGAGACATTGGGTTACACTAGCATTTCTGTACGGGCAAGTCGAGATGTTCAAGCGAAGGATTTGTGAGCCTAAGTAGTAAATCAATTAAATGTATCATGCTGCCTATGGAAAAATCACTTTTGCCCTAAAAGGCCAAGAATGGTCTTGTCAGCTTTATGTGTGTCTTATCAGTTTCTCTTTTATCCAAATAGTAATGCCTTTTCTGGGAGGCAGCAAACTGCTCTTGAGTCTGAACAGGTTGGCAATAAGCAACAGAGGGCAAATATGACTTGCATCTTCTCTTAGGTTCTAATGTTAAGTCAATGGCGCTTATCTTTCCCTGACTTCTCTGTCATAAGACGATCTTTTTTTTTATGTTCCCTTCCCTTTTCTTACGAAGGTGGTTACAGCAGCAGGAGTCGCACCGGAAGGGACAAGTATGGCCCTCCTGTTCGCACCGAGTACCGCCTCATCGTGGAGAATCTGTCGAGTCGCTGCAGTTGGCAAGACCTTAAGGTAATTGCTAATGAGTTTCAGCGAAAAGGGAAAAAATCTATTCCTAACTGAAGAAAGTACCTTGCCGTTAGAAGCCGCGTTGCGCGTAGGTGAAGTTTGGGTTCCCTTTGCAGGATTTCATGCGACAGGCAGGTGAGGTGACCTACGCAGATGCCCATAAGGAGCGTGCCAACGAGGGTGTGATTGAGTTCCGCTCTTACTCCGACATGCGGAGAGCCGTGGAGAAACTGGACGGAACAGACATAAATGGGAGGAAAATTCGTCTGGTTGAAGACAAGCAGCGGAGGCGTCGCTCCTACTCCGGCAGCCGTTCTCGGTGAGCGTGAACTTGTCACAAGTGCAAATTAGCCATTTCGGGTTAGCCTGGTAGTGTCGTGCCCCTGGATTGCTTTGGGTTTTGATTACTAGTAAAGACTGTGGGCTCTTGTCATCCCTGGTGTACCACAAGGTTCTATTTTGGGTCATGTTTAATTGCTGATCGCATTTTACTTTCTTGCCCCAGTTCTCGTAGCCGGCGTCGTTCTCGTAGTAGGAGTCGCCGTAGCAGCCGCTCTCGGAGCAACTCAAGATCTCGCTCAAGGTATTAAAAACGCAAAAACTGATTAAACGCAAATATGACTGTTTGGTTGCATTCCCTCTTTCACCTGCTGTTTATCTTCTGCAGGTCTCGTTCTCGCCGGCACCGCTCCCGTTCCAGGTCTCGCTCCAAGTCTCCATCAAGCAAGTCTCGTTCGCGCAATCGTAAATCTCGTTCTCGCTCCCGCACACAAAAATCTCGCAGCCGATCAACCAGTCGCAAGTCCCGCTCCCGCTCGGATGAGCGCAAGTCCCGCTCTAAGAGCACTTCCAAAGTGAAGTCGGACCGTGGGCGCTCCAAGGAGAAATCGGTCACCAGGAAATCCAGAAGTAGATCTGCTTCACCGATGGAGAATGGCGATGGGGGTCATGCCAAGTCTGCTTCTCGCTCTCCGTCACCTCAGGCTGAGAAGAGCCAGTATAAGTCTCCAGACAGGCATTCTCGTTCTCGCTCGAAGTCTGCCTCACGTTCTAAATCCCGTTCCCGTTCCAGATCTGCGTCCCAAGATTAGTATTAAGTGTGGTCGGATTTTTTTTCTTTCTTTTTTTTTTCCTCTCCTTTTGTTTTCCTCCAGCTCCTTCATCAATCCAGTTGTCCAGGATAGTTTTCTAATGCTCATGACGGGTTCAGGTCCAAGGCGTTTCATTTGTTTTATTTTACTCTTCTATAGTAAAAGTGAATCACCGCTTCGATATTTTATATTCATAACAAAAGCATGAAAATAAGTGATTTGATTTAGTGTGCTGCATGTCAGTCCTTTTTATAATCCATGGTCCTCTGTGCTGTGTGGCTAGAAGAGGCTTCTTGGCAAGGAAACGAAAAGTCACTGCGTCTTGTGGCTTGTAAAGCTATTATCTGAGAAATCTAGGCTTCCGTTTCATGTAATAGTTCATCGAAAACTGTCTGATTTTGTTTTATTAAAAACCAGTCTATTTATTTTGTTGTTGTGGGTTTTTTTATGCCGTTTTTTTTCACAAAATCTATGATTTGTAAAGGGTTATGCTACTGTAAAAGTAGTTTTGTTTGTTTTTTTTCCTCAGACTGCTGACCCAATGAGCATTTTGTTGTCCAATGGTCATGCCATAGCAAATTGCATTATTTTTAAAAACATTTTTCTGACATGGACATTTTAATTTTTAGAAATGTAAATTATTTAAAAATGAAAAGCTTTTTAGTCTAAATGAATTATATCTGAAAAACCTAGCTAATAATTCTGCACACCTCAATGTGAGGCGTTTTTAAGTTTCAGCCTTCACGGACAATTATATAATCAAATACTAAATGAATAATAGTAATTAAGATTATTGTGCTTGGAAAAATATCTGCAGAATATAATGTACGCACTATACAATCTACAGTTCTTGTGCTGTATGTAGAATTTTGACTCTACTAAAGCAGAAAAATACCGTAATATGTTTTCAGATATTTAAGAAACAAGTTAACATACTTGTTTATCTAAAAACAATGCTATTCTCTTTTGAAAACGTGTGTTCCGGCCCGGAATGCAGCCCGCCCACTTCCAGTTTACCCAATCGTGTTTCAGAACGCCGGGTTGCCAGTTGGCGGGAAACAGCGTTTTTCATTTCAGTCATGAAAGCCGGCAAACGAAAGAGGCCTGAGCGGGAAATACAACTGTCTGTATGTTCTAAAAAGCCTCGACATCAATTGCGATGCGTTTTTGAGAGATGGAAACAGCTTAAATCAGCTGTATCATCGTCAAGAAACGAATGCTGAGTTGGCCCATCTTCTCATTGACGGGTAAGTAATTACATGACGTAAGTGCAAACACAAAATAAATGAATTAGTAATTAGCTAACGTTGGTTGGTTGAAACTGCGGCTGACTAGTGACTAGTGGCAACCTGCGTGTGCGTCAGGTCTGAGTAGTAGGAGGGGCTGGGTGAAAAAAACGCCTCCAATATTTGGAATTTGGACTGCAGTACCTCGGTGTCGGTCCTACATACAGCACCTTTAAATGTCTGAATGTCTTCACCTAAATACGCGTCTCTTCGTGTTTTACTGTGTTTGTGAGAAGCATAGGTATGTGTGCACGTTATTTGGTAGCACGTTTTTAAACGTCGACAGTCACGTGGTTCGGCGTCAGAGCCTCAGCGTCGCACAGCAGCTCTGTTGATTTTGTTGTCGCTTTTTTCTCCAAGCCGCAGTTGATCAATGCCCGTAAAATCTTCAGAGAATCTGCATCGAAATATCTGCTTGTGGGAGGTTAGTGTATATGTGTGTGTGTGTGTGTGTATATATATATATATATATATATATATATATATATATATATATATATATATATATATATATATATATATATATAATGCTTATTATGGTTCTAGTAAACGGTTTAGAGGATGTTTTCCCATTAGGGTAACTACAGTTTACACCAAAAATGACATAGTTATTGCGCCTACTGTTAATATTGCATTAATATGATATATAAATTTTAAGAAGCTTTCACAATCTGTTATTCTGTGAAATTTTATAATTTACTTTTGTATAGACTGTGGCGTTTAATAACCAAATTCCCATAGTTTACTATAGTAACAATAGCAGTATATATATATATATATATATATATATATATATATATATATATATATATATATATATATTTCAGAGCACATTTTAAATAGTATTTGGTACGTAACTAAATGTGTCTTTTAAATAATATTTTTAGGCTGTGGGAGTGAATAGTGATGACTGGAGGTGAGTATAATGTTTTCTATCAGAAAAATGATTTTCGTCAGGTTCTCCCAGGAATTTCCTGTGGTTTATAAATGCTGAATTTGGATTCTTTGGTAAAGTAAGGTCTGTGATTAACATCGGTTAAACACTGTCGTAAATATCAAAACATTTCACTAGAAGAAACGCATCCCGAGATCCGCATGCAGCGTATGTAGCTGCAAGAAGCTGGTGTTTTTCTGTCTGTTTTACAGAGAGAGTGTTTATGTTTGTTGATGAAGAGGAGCTCTTCAGCGCGATGAAGGACCTCGACTGTCTCTACTGTAGGATTCCAGTCACTGCATCTAAACATCACCTCAGAAAGAAACATCTCAGATTCGCTGTATATTATAAAGACTCTGGCATTGGTAATTGACCACGAACAATTTCTACAATACGCATTTTACGCTCATGCTCGATTTTAATAGGATCTATTCCTGGCAGGGAAGTTTTCTATCCCCTGTTATTGCTCTGACGGAGGCCACGGCAGGAGCCACTGGCATTGCCCAATGTGCTCAAAAATATTGCACAGGACACAGAATTACAGAATCCATATTACCAACCATGGTTTGTGTCTGTTACTATACATTTGTCATTGAATGGAAGCGTGGTAATTGAATTAAATATCAAATCTAATTCGGATAGCTAGTTATTTTTTATTTATTTATTTTATGTTGTATAATACAAACAAATCATGTTCATTTGTGATTTTTGTCCATATCTTTTTGATCCGTTTCATATGCCTGCAGGTGTTGAGATGACAGACAAGTCCTCAGGTGAGGAGCGGCATTAAATCAATTTGAATAGCTCTCATCCATCGATCACCAGAATCGGTCGGGGACTTGAGACTTAAAGATATAGACACGCGTTTACAGTTTTCAGAGATGAAATGCAGTAGCTCTAAAAGGAGTACACACAATCTGGGGTTTCTCATGAAAGCAAAATATGTATCCAGATTTCACATTGGATTCAGTTAGTTGTGCATATCCATGCTCCAACAGAAAACAGTGATATTGCAGCTTGCAAGCTGTGCCTCATTCACTATTGATAACAGACGTATATTATATAAGAAAATAAACAAAAACTCTTATTTTGGATGCAATTAATTGCTATTATTCATTTGACGGCAATATTCAAAAACTAAACATAGGCTGACATTAAAATGCAGTGGTGTGTTTTCATAAAGGTTTTTTTTGTTCTTTGTTTTAATACATATACGGATACATTTTAAATATTATAAACGCCTCTCACTGGCTTGTATGAGCATCTGGGATCTATGACCAAGACTATTTTACTACAAAAAAAGAACCAACAATTTATATCAGATACATTTTTTCTTTTAAATATTCAAATATAAGTTACATGTTTTAGTGACAAATTGAAACAATTAAAATAAACATACATTTATCTTAACATTAGCCTATGTAAAACAACAAAATATGGGAATACGAAAACTTAATTTAAACGTAATTTAATTGTGAAATTTAACATTACCTGGACAAAACAAAAAAAAACGTTTTCTTTATATAATTTATGTGTATGTACGCATAAATACACAAGCATGCAGTATATATATTTTGAAAGTATTAATGAGAACCTGGCTGAAAAACTAAAGTGCACCTATAAACACATCAACAGGAGCCATGTTCGACCTTTTCATTCAACACAATGAAATTAAGTTAACTGAACTTAACTGCAATGCTTTAGATAACAGAAAGAAATAAAAACTGGATCAAACTTATCTTAACAAATGTATGTCATCCTTTACAGTGTAGTAATAAATATGACTCATAATTTTAACAGGAGGATACAGTATATAAAATTGCTAAATAAATAAACATTCACCAATCAGCGCTTTTCACTTTTAATACTCGAGTAGTTCATTATGAATCAAGTATTTATGTGCTTTGACCCAAGTTAAACTGTAAAGGAGTACACTGGTTACAATTTATTGTAAAGTGTGTTTGTTACAGTGTAATTATACATTTACAAGTACTGGGTGATATTAATGTGGTTAGGTTTAGGACTAGGATTTGTCTTTTTACGTGTAATTATGCATAAGTTATTGTTATTATAACAGTAAGCGCATGAATCGTGTAACAAGGACACCTTAAAATAATATTGCATGTTATTTTATGCGCTTGATTTTTGTACTGTGCAATGATCGTAGCTGAGCATTCAGTTTCAGAAACTGAGATATGTTTTCCCCTCTTCCAGTTGAGCTACGGCCTACAGCAGTCCTTTTAGAAAGCCTACGAACAGACCGCGAAGACGAGACCAAACCGGGCAACAAGGCAGCGTGCCAAAAGTGTGGGATCCTCTTTACCACGACATCGAATTTGAGACGGCATGAAAGACTGCAGCACGGCCACGACCAGCAGCCCATTTTGTGCATAGATGCCAAAAATGCAATCTACGTCACGCCCAAATACCTGCACGGGCCGAGAGTGCCCATTCACATCCGCAAATCCTTCACCTCGCAGGTTCTGCTGTGTGAGCTGGAGGAGTGCTGGGATTTCATGAAAGCGCAGGCCCAGAGCGGGAATCCCGGGAAGGAATGCCGTCACCTGGTCAGGACGAATCACGCAAGGCACTACGTTCCCCCTCCTCCTCTGTGCGTTAACTCTCTGGACGAGATGGGCCACAAGCAGCTCCTGTCCGCATCCGAGAAGCTCCAGTGCCGGGAGATGAGCTCCAGGGCGTGCATTCGGGGGGTGGATTGTGTCTACCCTATCTTTTGGGGTGAGCGCGAACTTTCGGAGAGGTGCGTCTTCTTTTCTGTGTACACCGACCTCGAGGACAAATGGTGTCAGTTCGGGAGGACCCGCGTCTCGTTCGACACCGAGTCTGGCGGCTGGAGGTGTCTGTGCAAGCGCAAAAGAAGCCGCTGCGTCCACAAGTGTTTATCCGCGTGGTGGTTGTTTCAGGAGCGTCCTGAACTCTTGCAGAATGCCCCAGATGTCCATGCGGAATCGGCCGATGCGCTCGAGGAAGCGGTCATGGATGCAGAGGACGTGGTTTAAATAACCACCTCCGCCAGACTCGACATCCGTCAGAACTTTACTTTCAATTTCTGTGTCTTCACTCAATAAAAACACTGGACCTAACCTTTATTTTAGGCTTGTAATTTGTTTGCAAACACTCATGTGCTGTCGTTTGCAGTTAACCATAGTTATGTAATCAGATTGCTTTTTTTAAAGTAACAGTGAAGATGTAATGAATTTTTTTAACATTTTAGTCTGTTCCCGTGTTGAGAGTTGTGTTGCCTTCCTTCAGCCCGAGGCTTATTCATTTCATTTGGTGTGACAAGGCCATATAACACTTTTTGTGGGGAAAACCCAGCATAGGTGACAAATACTAATGTGACGTATTACAGTCTTACAAATAAAGGTGCTAAAACTCTTCTTTGCAGTGATGCCACAGAAGAACCGTTCAGTCAAAGAACCACCTCTTTCTTAGCTTTTTTTTAATTTGAAGAACCATCTTTCACCACAAAGAAACTTTTGTGAAACAAAGCTTTTGTTTAAGGATCTTTATGGAACCGTGTGGAGAAAAAAAAAAGCACCTTTATTTAGGTGTACTTTTTAAGGTGTACTCAAAGTTTACACAACATGAGTTACGATTAGTATTCAGATTTTTTAAAATGGATATTTATCATATTTATTATGTACGAGCGGCAAAGTGTGAATTACAGAATAATAAATAAAAGAAATACTGCCTTAAAGGACGCCCATTTTTCAGAAGTCAGAACTTTATGACTTTACGCACAAGGATTTTGACTTACGATTCTATCATTAAATCATAATTAAATCATGAATTATGTGCATAAGTAGAAATATAGAGGGAAAATACATGTGGTTGTTTAAATGCATTGTTTTCTGCTTCACCTTTAGATAAATGTTCAGATATATTTAGTCCAAATATGAACTTCAATTCAGCTTAGATTTTTGTTCAACTAATGATATTTTTAAAATATAATGCAATTTCCAGATAACAGTCGCATGGTTAAAACTGCTAGAAATGACGGCTGTCGTAAAACGTGGACAGTGGAATGTATTTGTTTTCTTTATTTTTATTTAGGAATGTGTTCGTTTGCTTCAACTTCACGAATAGCTATATTAAAATAAAATCTACGTTGTATAAACGATCCTTATAGTCACTTTATGATTCGGTGTAAAAACAACACACTTTGAAACATCAAAAGGACTGTGCGCTAGCTTCTGGTGCGCGCATGCGCAGATCACACTCCTCCCGAGCAAGACCAGCACTGGTGAGAATAAATTCATTATCTGATCGCCTTCACATTACACACAATTCATGTCATGCCATTAATACGCGATCGATATGAATAGGTTTTACTTTGCATGCGTTTCTGGACACTTGTGACGACGCGCGTCCCCATCGTCTTTTTCCTTTTCGTGGAATTATTAAAACACCCTCATAATTAGCAATTAAGCTGCGGTTGCCTTGAAATGACAGCGTGTGTTTTAATATCGATCATCATAGCGGAGCGCGTTTGTCTTTTCCTTCCAAATGCATCGGAATCGGATGTTCCCCATAAAGCAGTCTTTCAGTCAAGAACGGAATGAAATATTGAACGCTTCGCCTACTTTACAGTTTGCTGCACAGGAACATGGACTTCCGCCATTTTGCACTGGTAGAGTAAAGATTATTTTGAGGAGAGGAGAGGATGCGCTGGATTCCTTTTGACATGGGATTGAAGATCCGCTCATATCACTACCATCAGTTGTGCGTTATGCATAATCACCATCATCAGCGGCACCATTGGTTTATGGGATGAGCATCATCACCATCAGCATGAGTTTATGGATTATGCATCACCATCAGTTAAAATGGTCATCACTATCAGATGACAGATTAAGCATTAACATCATTGTGCGCTACCCTGTTTCTCTTTCATTTTCTTTGTAAAGGAATGACAGAAAATATCCTCCTAAGGCGTACAGCATTTGAATTGCTATCAAACGTATCATTTTACACATCCAATTTTACACATTGCTAAATTGAAACTTTTTCAGATTGCCCTAGCAACTTTTTCTCTCGAAAGCACCTAGCAGCAAATGCAGCTCTAAGTTTTAGTAAGCGACGCATGCCTAGTAGTACTAGGAATTGTTTAATAACTTAATAATAATTTAATAGCTGTTCGGTCTGTATACACTTTGTTTGTAGCTTGCACCTGCGATTGTTAGTACGCTGTAAGAAAAATATCTTGAAAAAATTTTAATTGATAAATACGAACAAATCTGAATGAACTTTTTGCTGTGATTTGATGCAGTGACACAGTTTTGCCTCCCGATCACGTAATGACGTCATCTTGTCACGATGTCATTTAGCAACAGTTCCGCCTTCTTTTAGCGACTTCTCCTGAAAATATGTCAGCAGCGCTTCATCGACGCTCTACCTCTGAGGGAAGCTCTCGGCCGGTGCTCCATGACTTCTGTACTATCACGATGTCCTCAATGTCTCTGTTGTTAGTGGTACTGAGCAGAGTCTTGCTATGAGTGCCAAAGCAGACCTGGATGTCCTGCCCCACGATGCAGACGTCCCGTCTGAAAGCAGCGTCTCTCACGCTCCCAGCGACAGTTCTGCGCAGCGGCTCAAACCCCAGGATGCCACCGCTATCATTTTCCCAGGTGCTTACAGATCAGTAGAAATCGGTGTAGAAATGTACATTTATTGTATTGAATCTGATGTTTCCCTCCGCGTTTAGAAGCGTTAAATGTTGTGGATACAACAGTATTTACAAAACAAAAAGTTTTTTTTTTTAAGCTTCTGCTCATCCACTGCCGAAAGTGGAGCTGCCCCCAAATGCAATCAAGGCGATTAAAGGCGGTGAGCTGGAGGCCGCGTCGCTTCCTGCTCAGGTCGGAGGGACGATTGTCCATGTTCTCGGCTGGAAGGAGGGAATGGCCATCCTGCCTGGAAGCAATCTGAAGGTGAGGACGTTGTCTGTCTTCAACAGCGAGTTCTTCGAGTTCCTCTGCACCTACGTGTAGAAGTTAGGTTACGGTAACCGGGAATGAAGAGCCACATGTGACAAACTTAGTGATATTTATCTGAAATAAATATTTGACCGTGACATGTGCTGCACGATTGACAAGGAAAATTGGGAAACCAACTTAAGGAAGCTGCAAACGGAGACTGAATGCATATCAGTTTAGTCAATAGGGAGGTAATTCAAAGGATAAATCCAAATCAAATGCCTAAAACTGTGTGACTGCCATATGATACGAAAATACAATGCCAAAACAATTAAAAAAAATCTTTTAAAAACCACGTCGAATGATCAGTTGAATGGGATTTTATCTCCGCTCCAGCATACCTCTGATATCAGCCCGGCGCTGTTAACATGTTATCAATAATGCTGCTCTGCTTTCTGCAGCTGTGTGTTAGTGATACTGGTTCACTGGAAGTGATCAGTGAAGGGAAAATAGGCTCTGCTGACCTCACCGCTGAAGGAGTGCAGACGAAAGCGGCTGATGTGGAGCTCAAACAGGCTGAAAAACCAGGTAAACATTCATTAGATGCCTTCTGGATTATCACGTCGTTCTTTGTTATTATGCTGATCATCTGTAAAATGATGCACAATATCACAACATGGTATCGTTTCTATGCCGATACCTTAAATGTCCTAAAACGCTAGTGGCTGTTGCATGAAGTACGCTTCTGCGTCTGTATGTTCAGGGATGCATTATATCATAGAGCTCATACATGAAGAAACGGCGTAACAAAATTTCTCCCGTATATTTTACTTTGAATATCATAGCTGAATGCACCAAACCGCAGCTGGTTTAACTGCCATTAAAGGTCGTTGCTGTATCAAATTATTAAACATTTATAACTGTAGCGATAATTTTCAAATGAGCCCTTTAATTTTGCGTACAGAACCGGAATGAGCTGCCCTGTTGTTTCCAGGCCCTTGGGCTGTTTCGTATTACATCCGATTTTATTATTCGTATAACGTCATCACATCGAACCTCTTTTCAGTAAATTTCGATCAGTTGGAAACAGCGAATTTATTCCAGTCCAACTCAAGCTGGGAGAACAGTGAAAAGTTCAGAAACCAGCGAGAACAAATCACGTCTTAAAAAGCTATCAGCGTTTGTCTTTCCAGTAGCATTGTTTGTTTGCAGACGTCTCCGCGGCCGGAAATGTCCGGCCTGCCGTTCTTGTGGAGGCCGACAGACTTAAGAGAGCGCGCGTGGAGGACGGTCCAGCTCACAGCAAGTGCGCCGAGACCACGGCCAAACAGACTTACCTGACGGAGCTACGCGCAGAAACCGTGTCTGAAAAGTAAATGAACTGCCAGACTTACGTAATTCATGCGATGTATATATAAATCGAGGTTTTTCTGTCAGTATGGTGTTCTGTATGGATGCTTTAGTCCTGCAGGGATTGCTGAAGCGCAGGTGATCTATCACGAGCATGAAATGCTGAAGCCCATGAAGAAGAGGAAGAGGAGGGAGTACAACAGCCCATCAGAGGAAGAGTCCGATGCCGAGCCAATGTTGCAGGTCTTCTTTAAATGACTGTCATTGCTGCGGTTTACATTGTCGTGCCTTTCATATGGTGCTTTGAGTTTTTTAACGCAATCAACTTGTTTGATTAAACAGGAGAAAGCGGAGTCTTTAAAAATGGATGGCAGACAGAACAAAGCAAGTACGTCATCACACTCCCATGATGCACAGTAACTGTTTTACGAAACCATCGATAATGACCTGAAGTTTGATGTCACACGCTTGCAATCTCCATCCTCACAAACACAGGCTTTGTTGCTTTATTAGTATCTGCAGGTAGTATTCTGGTGTGTGTGTGTGTGTGTGTGTGCTGTCAAATGATTAATAATGACTAATTGTCTCGATTAATAATCTCGATTAATTTTTTGACAGCAATGGGCAACATATGTGTGTGTGTGTGTATATATATATAAATATATATATATTTATATATACAGTATCTATATATATTTATATATATATATATATATATATATATATATATATATATATGTATACACACACAGTATATTAATGCTGTCAAACGTGTAACATTAGCTAAAATAAAATAAAACAATACATTTTTTTATTTTACAAACACACAGAAATTAAAAACTAATACAAAGTATGCAGACAAACGATAAAAATGGCAAAAACACATAACTAAATAACTATAATATAACTAAAACTTGTAAAAGTCAAAATCATACTACAGTGACCACTATGAGCTTACAACTCAATTTCTGTGTTTTTTACAAACTACGGGAAGAGTGTAAGGTATTTTATGCGGCAGTGAAGCATATTTTGCTTCTTAACAGTAATTGTTTTGATAATAAATGTATTGAAATCTCTGAGTTTTGTGCATTCAGCTCTTCCTCACTCTCTCTCTGTAGGCTCAGCAGACAGTAAACTGGAGCTGTGGTCCTGGCCGCAGTATCTAGAGCAGCAGAAAGCCGTGGCCGCTCCGGACAGACTCTTCCAGGAGGTCCGACTTCCGTGTTTCTCTCTAGGAAGTGAATGATGCCACCGTTGCGGCTGTGAAGTGTTGCACACGTTAATTACAATACAGAGTAGAGATTACGCATTTAATAGCCGAGGATTTTCTGTGTTAACGTTTCCCCATGTCTAGACCCAGAGGGTTCCCCTAATAAAGAACAGCTTCAGACAGGGGATGAAGTTAGAAGGCATCGACCCCCAGCACCCCTCCATGTATTTCGTCCTGACCGTCGCTGAGGTGCCCTGATGCTTGTCATTCTGACTGTTATGAGTGTGATCTGTGTCTCAGTGCTCATTCTCTGGACATGCTCGTCTCTAGGTCTGTGGCTTCAGATTACGCCTTCATTTCGATGGCTATTCTGACTGCCATGACTTCTGGGTCAATGCCAGCTGCCCCGATATTCACCCCGCTGGGTGGTGTGAGAGCACGGGACACAAGCTGTACACCCCAAAAGGTGAATTACAAATTTGCTCAGATGAAAAATGTATATATGTATATTTTCCCCTTAATCCAACAATTGGACTGTTATGGCTTATCGCTTATGGCTTATTGCCTTATTGTAAAATCGTGTACTTAAAAAAAGCATCTATTCAATACCATAGCTGCTATAGACGTGCCAAAATACAGTTATCTTGTAAAGTCATATTTCAGGAATTGAACACTCTTCCCTTGCAGGATGCAAAGAAGAAGAGTTTTCTTGGTCCAACTACCTAAAAATCACCCGATCTCAGTCGGCCCCGAAGGAGCTGTTCTCCAGCTCGGTCAAAGTGAGTCAAACACTAAAGCTGTGCTGCCGCTTCTCACTAAAAGAAAGTGAACACAGAGCTGCTTTTCTGACTGTGCAGCTTGAGGCCGACTGTGGGTTCGAGGTGGGGATGAAGCTGGAGGCCGTGGACCGCATGAACCCGTCGCTCATCTGCGTTGCCACGGTAACGGACAAAGTGGGCAACCGCTTCCTGGTTCACTTTGATAACTGGGACGACACGTATGACTATTGGTGAGTTACAGATGCTGTCAACTTTTAAAAGAACATTTGTTATACTTTTAAAGCAGGGCTTGCTTGCTTGCTTGCTTGCTTGTTTGTTTTCAATATAAGCATTTTTATTTATTTAAGAGCTGATAAAAAAATGAATTAGCGTTACCCCCAGCACTGAGCGTGTGCATAGTGGAGTGTGAAGTGAATGTGTGTATTACTGAAGATGGAGTGGCGATGTGTTCCTGCAGGTGTGACGCTCACAGCCCGTACATTCATCCCATTGGCTGGTGTCAGGAGAGAGGCCTCCCGCTCACCCCCCCTCAGGGTAACGCACGCGTCTTGTGTAGCTGTATGTATGAATACTGTCTGTCTGGGTGGCCTGCTGTTATAACAGACTGGCCCGACGTGATCTTGTCCCCCAGACTATCCAGACCCTGACAGGTTCTCGTGGGAGAGGTATCTGGAGGAGACGGGCTCGACAGCGGTCGCTCTCGAAGCGTTCAGGGTGGTGCGTCCCATCTCTCAGTCCTAATCAAACACACTCAGAGCTCTATTAAAACCACTTCCTTGGTCAAAATAAGAGACGCGCCTCTTGTTGTGTTTGCGCAGCGACCCTCACACAGCTTCCAGGTGCAGATGAAGCTGGAGGCGGTGGATAAGAGGTGTCCGGGGCTGATCCGCGTGGCTACGGTGCAGGAGATCGACACCTACAGAATCAAGGTGAGAAAACCCTCTGCTGCTTCTGAAGACGAGCCCCAGCTTACATCTACGACCAGTCATGAGGGTAGTTTCTGGAAATTTGGATTCGTACATCATATGGAAGCTGAATAATAAGCTGGGATAATTTTGTAATCTGGCTCGTCTCGTTATTTTACAAGAAAACAAGACAAAACGAAATGATGTCTTACATCTCCTAGATTCATTTTGATGGCTGGAGTCACTTGTATGATGAGTGGATGGATTCAGACCACCCGGACATCCACCCTGCAGGCTGGTGTGAGAGCACAGGACACCCCATCAAACCTCCACCCTGCCAGCCCGCCGCCCAGAAGCCCGGTGAGAGACCTCCAGACCTCATTCCTCTGCCCCTCGGCCGCTCATGTCCCAAACACTGTGTCAGCTCACGATCCTCTGTGTCCCTTAGGGCCCCGCGAGACCCTGGCAGCCCG
>NC_056721.1:923306-1053306 GCF_018831695.1 Puntigrus tetrazona | reverse complement strand
GTCACAGA
Source organism: Puntigrus tetrazona (assembly GCF_018831695.1). Lineage (NCBI taxonomy): Eukaryota > Metazoa > Chordata > Actinopteri > Cypriniformes > Cyprinidae > Puntigrus > Puntigrus tetrazona. The sequence goes on along the minus strand of NC_056721.1, from coordinate 1,053,298 downwards.
AACAGCAAACATTTGGGTGAATTGGTTTTTTTCCTTTCCTTTTTGTGGCTAACAAAGGATCGGGGTAGCCTGCTTTTTTTCGTCGAACCTGAAGTGATTTTTTTACACGATGTTTCTTTTGCTTGTGTTCTGATATATCATGAATGAACAATAACCAAGTAGTTTATATTTTCCATAATTGGCTTATAAACATAAAGTGTATTTTTGTCTCGACTGCACCCATGTGCTTTATTGAATTCAGATTCGGTTCAATAAAATAGGAACAAATATTCAGGCCTAAAACGGAAAAAAAATATGGCAAACGGTACAAATGCGTACATATGAGTTAAAAACAGCAATATGCAGCCGTTATTGATAGACAGTTGAAATATCACAAACTCTAGTGACATACTCGCACAATCCTCCAGATCATGAGAAGACCTTGCATGGCACAGCGTCATAAATCATTTCTATTTTTAGAGCACCTTTGCAGTGATATGTGTTAAATGTAACAATCACAAAAGAACAATAAGCTGTTCATTGTTGAAGGACCATGATGAAATGAAAATCTCACCTTGGAAAACTCATTTTTGCCAATATTTTCGATTTTCCCTTCGGTTAAAGAGAACGCTAAAACACGCGTGGAGCAAAAATCCCAGCTCGGGGTTATTGTGTACACAGGTTATTTAAGGTGTTGCAACTGTACACATGTCTCAAATGTATGCAGTCTACTGCAGTTATTTTTATGCATTGCATAACGATATATTATTTACACAATAGCAATCATTTATGTGTAATTTATTGATTCTCCCTAATTCGTCTTTTTCATTTTTTTTTTTTTTTTTTAAATGTTCCTTTCTTAAATAGCCTTCGCTCAGAAAGCCTGTTCGCACAGAGACCGGTCATTAGTCGGTTGCTATGCAGCATTTTACAAAATCATTTCAGGTTTAAGAACATTGCCGATAAACATGTTCACTTTTATTTGATTATTACTCAGACTTGGACTTTCGAATGCGTTAAAATGCACAAATTCGCCAACGTACGAAGTAGCCGTGAGGTTTTAAAATAAATATTTTAATAACGAAGTATCACATTTGCATGTTAGCCTATATATATATATATTTATATAAAATATATATATATATATATATATATATATTTATTTTATTTATTTTATTTATTTATTTATTTTTTTGATTATTTTAAAATGATCTAGTTTTTTTGGGGTGGCGTCTTATTCATTTTTAGTTTTTCATTAAACTCACTAATTTTATGTTGATAAAAACAAATGTTTTTTTATATGGATATGATACAAGATTGTTCTATTTTAAGCAATGTGATGAATGAGCTATGTCAACATTGATCTAAAACTAGTCTGATTATATTATTTAACATTTAATGGATTGCAGTACAAACATTACAGTTACATGTGGATTATATGATTTTAAATTCTTCTTGTTTTCTTCTTGAATATGTTTTTCTTTAGGTCAACCTCTTTGACCTAAAGTTAATATATCAACCATTTAATAACACTTTGCATGTTCACAGTTCTTTTAAAAAAAAAGTCATACAAAAAAAAAGCAAAAATTTATTTTCGTTTGACATTTTTATGATTTCATTAATTAGTAGATGTTAATACGTAGGGACAAATGTATGTAAAGTTTAATGCACGTACTAAATAGAAAACATTTAATATTTCTCTTTTGTTGTTATTATTAAATAGCAAAAAAGTAATCTAAAAGTAATCTAATCCCAAAGTAGTGAGGATACACTAGATTACATTATGACTGGATTATCATTATTGTTTGTATCCAGAAACAGACTCCAGTTTGTAAACAATCTTCCAAGCACTCATATATGTATGTATCTTTAAGACATCTTAAAATAGTGAAGCAAAGGTTTAAATATAAATATAATTTGGCCAATTTATATGCATTTTTAACTTGTGAGGGCACCCGAAATGGACTCAAAAATGAGTCACTTTGTCTAAATGAAGGAATGCAATAGGCTTCTGCAGTTTTTATAAGCAGCTAATAAATACTGACCCAAATCCACACCCAGCTCTGCATTTCCAAAATAAAAACCAAAGATTACTGCTTTATTTATGTATCATTTTTACAAAGAAAAATGTCCCCAGGTGGACTTGCGTATGTCTGGGGACACTTTTGTTTCCGATGCGTGGTGAAGTATATACACGCGCGCACACGCATAAACAGCGCGTCTCTCTGGCTCACACACACACACACACACACACACACAAACAAGGCTCTCATATCTCTGCTGCACACATGGGTTGATCATTCACCCGGGCCTTCAGCCAAAGCAGCTGCATAACCAGACGCTTCTGAGACACGCAGAAAATGATGCACTTCAACAACACATGATCAGCGAAACTTCATCAGCTGTATATTTCACGCCGACGGGTGAGTTGTTCCTCAGAGAACCCTTTCATTTTTAACTGGTTTCGAGTGCATGTTTTTGGTTTGTTTTATTCGTATTCGAATAGAAACTACCGAATACGAACTTCCCTGTGTGTGAACTCATCTGCTTCCAGCTGATATTTTATACGAGCGTTTATTAATTCATTATTTGGTAATGCCTCATATTTTAAGGTGTCCTTGTTCCACGTTAAATGCGCTTAACATTATAATAACAATAAATGATGCATAGTTAAATGCAAGTAGTGAGTGAATGGAGATAATAAAAGTTTGCTGTATAACTGTATAATTACACTGTAACAAAGACACCTTAAAATAAAGTGTAACCCTTTATTTAATTAGATCAGTAATAGCTCGTCGGACGGTGTTTATCGCATTGTGTTTTTTCATTAAAAACACCAGCAGACGTAATTGTTTATTTGCAGGAGAATCGCAAAGCCGTATTTACCGTGTAAACGCGCTCGCGTCGAATCGCCAAACGTCCTTCATGGGTCTGTTGTGTCACAGGAACCTGAAGATCCGGTTTGTGAGCGGACCAGCGTACGAGCTCAGCGCAGATCTTCACGGATCCGACGGCCGAGAAACACAAGATGGCTCATTACGACCCAGTAAGAGTTTTTATTCTTCTCCGCCTGCGCTGTACATTAGCCAGCATGTTTTAACATATTTCCTCTGTCCTCTTCAGTCCTTATCGTCTCCATCCGACGAGGTCAATCTGGGTGTGTCGGTCAATCCTCAGTAAGATCTTTTATTAGTCATTTGTCAGAAGAGTCCCGTAAACCTTTCATATGCTGCACGATTAGATTTATGCGGCTATTATATATCATAATAACTTAATAGGCTCTCTTGTGTGCTTCAGTGCCAAACCTACAGACTTTGACTTTCTGGCCGTGATCGGTAAAGGAACATTTGGGAAGGTGAGGCGCGTCTGATGCCCCTATCTGATTAACCGTGCTCCGTATGACTTCACCAATCATTAACGCTTCAGACGGAAGTCTGCTAAGGTTACCTTGATGAAAGAAATGTTTGTTTGGGGTTTTTTTTTTCCTCTTTTGACCTCCGCGAAATGCTGTTTTATCCCAAACAACGCGTGAGATATTGTGTCGATTGCAGGTGCTCTTGGCCAAACTGAAAGCCGATGGAAAGTTCTATGCCGTGAAAGTTTTGCAGAAGAAAGTCATATTGAAGAAAAAAGAGGTTGGTGTTTATTTATTTAATTCATTATGCAACCAGCTCCTTTTTCAATATATGAAAGAATAAAACACCTCATTGCTCTGATGATGATAGTATCTAATCTAATCTGACTTTCACTCCGTCCTTTGTACCATGCCACACTTCCCGGCCAAAAGACAGGCTTTTGATTTACTGCAGTAACTAATATTTGACGTTTAAAACGATCCGGTGTGCAAACTGTCTGCAGAGTTTCATAGTTTTATCGCTGAAAAGCTCCTCTCGGGAGGGCTGCATTGTGGCTTGTCTTATTCTTTTGGCCTGTCCTGGATGGTGTCAGCTCATATCTGTCTTCTCTTGTTCACCTCCGTCAATGCTGCGTTTGTGCGCGCCAGCAAAAGAACATAATGGCAGAGAGGAACGTGCTGCTCAAGAGCCTGAAGCACCCTTTTCTGGTCGGGCTGCACTACTCCTTTCAGACCTCGGAGAAGCTGTATTTTGTCCTGGATTACGTCAACGGTGGAGAGGTATGGCAAGAAAGCATCACTTATAGATACAACAGGCACTCTCAAAAATGCAGTAGTTCTGCCTGTCGGTTGCTGATTGGATGTTGGGATGTGGGCGTGGCCGATCAAAATGCAGGCAGGTTTGAGCGGACTAATGATTGGAGACAACAAAACTAAATGTACTGATAGGGTGACTTTGATTTCATGCATGTATTTGTTTATGCATTTATATTAGTGCTGTCAAACGATTAATCGTGATTAATTGCATCCGAAATAAAACTTTTCGTTTGGCGTAATATATGTGTGTGTTCTCTGTAAAATTATTACGTATATATAAATGCACATATTTTGACAATATTTACGTCTGTATTTATATTCGTATAATTTATATTATAAATAAATATAATATGTAAAACAATGCATTCTGAAATGTATGTTTGCATTATAATATCTATGCACAGAATTATGTAAATAATGTGCAATATTATGCAAACGAAATCTTTTATTTCGGATGTGATTAATCACAATTAAAAGCACTCATTTATATACGAGAAATGTGACAGTAAATGCATTCGTAAAGCTGTGTTAGATTTGCATTTCAAATAAATGCTTTCTTTCGCACTTTTGATCTTTAAAGAAACTTTTAATCCATGGCCGTTTAAGGAAATCGGGTCACGTGACACCGAGGACCAGTAACGATTAGAAATAGTGATGTTGAAAATCGGCCTTAAATGAATTACATTTAGCGAAAGCATTTTTTAAAAAATTGTAATCGTATATCATGACGTGATGCTGTTTTACTGTATTTTTGATTAAATAAATGCAGCATACATTTTTATCCCAAACTATATACTTATTAAGTACATAAGACTTCATAATGATCAACATGTACATTGATATGCTTCGCAACATCTGATTAATATGGAAGTGTTTTCGCATAGGAATTAGAAAACGTCAGCTTTTTGCGTTCGTGTTAAAATCCTCACGTTAACAGACGAAACTGTAGGTTTAAGTACTATATCAGACTTTCCATTTTACACGGCGGATGCATAAAAGAGCTCCTTTGTCTCCTGCAGTTATTTTATCACCTGCAGAGAGAGCGCTGTTTCTCCGAGGCTCGAGCTCGCTTCTACACGGCGGAGGTGGCCAGTGCCATCGGATACCTTCACTCTCTCAATATAGTTTACAGGTCGGTAACTGCAGCACTTTCCTGCCATATCACAGCTGGCCTGGTCTCACCTCCATGTTTTCATGTTCCCGTCTAGAGATCTCAAGCCGGAAAACATTCTGTTAGACTATCAGGTGAGACAGCTATATTAGACTGGTGCACGCAACATACTAATAAAAGCATTGCGATATATGAGTTTGTGTCTGATCTCTTTCAGGGTCACGTGGTGTTAACAGATTTCGGTTTGTGTAAAGAAGGCATAGAACCCGAAGGGACCACCACAACCTTCTGCGGCACTCCAGAGGTACGAATACCGAGTCGAGTCAAATCAGTCGCGTCTTCTTATATCTTCATTGCTTGGTTGCATTGAGCAAATATAAAGTGGAGGGTGGTATAGTTTCCATTTTGTAACAGCACAAGCAATCCGGCTCTTTTATGAACACTTTTTATAAATTATTTTATGTATCCGAGTCAAGTGGTTTTGTCTCACTCTTAGTATCTGGCCCCTGAGATCCTACGCAAAGAGCCGTATGACCGCACTGTGGACTGGTGGTGTCTTGGAGCTGTGCTCTTTGAGATGCTGTACAGCTTAGTAAGTTCTCTCTCTCTCTCTCTCTCTCTATATACATATATATATATATATATATATATGTCAATGGGACATAATCACATTTAATTTGGGGTGCCTGTGGAACACAGCCTCCATTCTACAGTCGGGACATGTCTGAGATGTACGACGCGATCCTTCACAAACCTCTGCAGCTGCCACCGGGGAAGTCCGAGGCCTCGAGTCACCTGCTCTGCGGACTCCTGCAGAAAGATCAGCATCGCCGGTTAGGAGCCATTGCTGATTTTGTGAGTGACTCCCTAGAGGGCTTTGTCATTGTGAAACTGTTTATCAGGCCAGGCGTCAACGTTAATGTATCAACTGTTTTGCTTTTGCAGTTGGAGATTAAAAATCACGTGTTCTTTGGCCCCATTAACTGGGACGACCTCTACCACAAGCGAATCACTCCTCCATATAACCCAAATGTGGTAGGTTCTTACAAACTGCCTACAGGCTTTGTCTGGGCATTGCTTTTTTATTTAGAAGGAAATACCAGAGTTACATTTTCAAATAAGTAACATACTTTGTTTCCCACGTCCTCGCTGACTGCTCTTGGGTTGCCATGTTGAGAGAAATCGTGAGTAAGTTCAGAGGACGTGTATGTGAACATGATGTGGTTCTATACTAAATATAAACATGCATTCACTCACCTGCACAAAAACACATTCAATATCCCTCAAAATGAATAAAAACAGTCATTAGAATATTATACAAACCTGCAATACTCAAATAAAACAAATATAATGTATGTATTTCATAAACCAAAATCTTTGCTACTTATCTTCGATGATCCAATTCGACCAAACTAAGCAAAAATCATCCATTTGTGTTTTATTTTTGTTATTTCTAAGTAGTGTTGAACTTTCTTCTCCGGCGTCATATTCTTTACGTGATTACTTTGAGAGGCACCCTCTACTGTAGAGACGTGACTTTAGATTTCCTTCAGCCTGAAGCGGATTCATTTGTAAAAGAACTTTTTTTAAGGAGCAATGCAATATTGTACACTGTTGGCGATTATTAGAAAGCAAATACAGATTATTACTGTATTCACCTTTTTGCTGCAGGCACACGTTCCTTTGTGGTTCCTCAGTGTTAGAAAGCGATTTGCGTAATAAGACTTCTGCCGTGTTTCTCCAGAGAGGCCCAGCAGACCTTCAGCACATTGACCCAGAGTTCACCAGAGAGATGGTGCCCAACTCCGTGGGCCGCACTCCGGAGCCCACCCCCAGCCTCGCCACCAGCAGCTCCAACGCCTTCAACGGCTTCTCGTACATCTCTGGAGAAGACGGCTTCCTCTGAGGAGTTTCTGGACACTGGAAAAACACTGGACTGTAATGAGGGTAAAAGCTGTGACACTGGAAATGCAACGAGTTTTAAGATGCCGTGCTCATTTTGCATTCATGAGAAGATGTTTCATCAGTACGCACTCGTGGTCATTGTGTAACATTGTGTGGACATTGGGGGGAGACAGATTTGTTGATTGCGCCACTGGCAAAGCAGCTATAGTTGCAAAAGCTGTAAAAGTCTAGGTTTCTGATCTTGCTCATCTTTTGGGGGTTGTGGATCTGCGTGCCTTACTCTTGGCAACATCCTCATTTAATCTTCTTCATCTGATTACTGAAAAGCATTAAAAACCTTCGCTTTGTAACGTTTTGTTGCAAAACAACCCGTAAGAGCATTTCTTCTGTTAAAAAGGCATTGAAAATGCCCCAATCGAGTCTATTTCATGTGTGATCCATTAATGTGAACTTTAATCTAACTGTGCTTTATGAAATCATGTATTAATGCTCAGAAAGTCTTCAGAAATGTGAACAACCATTGATAAATGTATATGTTTTTATTTCTCATTGAAGCTATACAGATATACTGCTCATAATGTTACATGTTTTAGTTTAGGGTCGATTTGTGAGACATGTCAGAATTCACCTTGAAAAAAAAGTGCTGAGATTTTACTTAATTTTCCTCTGATGTGGCACTTTTTGTTTCCGTATGACAAAGCAGCAAGAATTCATAAAAACATTACATTCACACCCAGGCAGAGGATCTCCGTCTATTTCAATAGTAACATTTATTGTACAAGACCGTGAGCAGAAACTTGTATCCTTGTCCTGCTGGTGATAAATGTAAATTAAAACGAAAAGAAAGAGTGTTTCATGAGAGTGCGGATCATGGTCTTGTATAAAAAATTATTTACTGGATTGACGCGCCTAAATAAAAGAACAAGCCATAAAATAGCGCTGTGCAAACTATGTTTGTGGGATGGTAACATTAAACTTAAACTTGCTACAGTTAGGAGCACAGATGCTGTGTGTATATTGTTAAAAATGTAATCAAAGAAATGGACCATACTGACTTTTCAGGCATTTTCTATAAAGTTAGTGTACTATGTGGGAGGTGCAATGCAAGATAAGCAGTCTTAAAGGCACTGTAATCAGCAAAGATGAATATATACAAATGTGTGCTTTCCACACTGTACAGCAACTTTTGAAAAAGTTAGGATATAATGTATACTCTCTCTGACGTTTCTCCCTGTTTTGAGACATTTAAAAATGATTTTAGAATTTTATTGAACTCTATAAAACTATTAAAAGTGAAGATTGCATTCAAACTCTCCAAACATGTGTCTTACAATTTGCTTTTCATGTTTTGGTATCAATTCGTTTTTTTTGTTTTATTACTGTCATTCTGCATACTGTGTGTCGTTTACCTGTAACGTTTTTAAACGGTTTATGCTGCGTATTTCTGCGCAGACCCGTTGAGCGGCAGTGGGAGCGAAGCAGCGGCGTGCTGCGCAAACTGAGCGCAGATGTGACGCAGTAGAGCGCAGGAGCTGTGCGCGCGGGCTCAGGACACAGCAGTTGGAGGTTAGGCTCGTGCGAGGCAAACAAAACGACACACACGCCGTCAGATTTCCCTACAGTCGCGTACGTCTTTCGTTAGAATAGCGAGTTTACGTCTTTAATAAACGTTGACATTTTACAAACTCCTGCGGGACAGTGAAGATATGCCCGGGCGAGTGTGTGGGTAAGAAAGAGAAACAACAGTTTAAAAGTGTGCCGTTAAATTGCTGCAAATGTTGACTAGTGAACAAATGACACAATTATTTCCGTCAACAAACTGGCTCTTAAAGCAGCTGTCGTTAAATCTATCGGTAGATGTAACGTTAGGGATGTGAGCGGCCGTTGCGCTAACTGTCGAAGTTTCGTCGCGTTATTTTAGTATCTGAAATGTATCAAAACCGCTTCAGTTAGAGAGAAGAGATATTGTTATTGTGCTAATATTAAAGCATTCGCTATTATAAACTAAAAATGTCTTCTACAGAGCGGGTTTAACAGTATAACTTTTGTCTTTTCCAGAGGAAGTGTTGGTTAACGTTAGTTTACCTCTGAACTAGCCAGGAATGCTAATCATGAAGTTTATTTTCTCAAATCGCTCAGTCTCCCAGGCTATGTAGGGCACTTTAGGTTTTAAAGTGGTGTTCTAGAAAAGTTTAGTTTACATTTTGTTATCTGCACTTCATTGTCTATCTATGTATAATCTGCTGTGTTCACTAACGGTCGAACAGTGCGGTTAGAACTGCCCCCATGAAATTAGCAAAGAGTTAGCCTTCTGGGCGCAAACTAACATCATAACATCTCGTTTAGGATTTTTCATTTTCATCAAAATAAATTGTAGCAGTTCTCTTGGACTCAGTCATATTGAAATAAATACGCTGTATTTTCAGGCAAATGGCTGACGATTGATAGGATTGACGTCTTCTTTAAAATTTTGTAAAGACAAACGAAAGCACACTAAAAAGATGGAAAGGGATAGTTTGCACAAAGATGAAGAGTCAGTCATCACGTACACACGCTGAAGCTGTTTCAAACGATGATATTTTGGATCAGTTGAAGTCAATGAATGATTTGGTTACCTACATTCTTTAATCTTGTGTTTAGCAGAAGAAACTCATACAGGTGTGAAACAACTCGACGTGGAGTAAACATCATTTTGGATGATCTGGAGTTCACTTCTACTTCGCTCAAATTTGATAAAAGTTGATCAAAGTCAGAGCTGATCTTTTTTCAAAATTGGCAAATATATGATGCACGGTGTTAAAAAACAGATTATACAAGTTGTGTATTCCTCTAGCTAAACACACTCGTACAGAAATGCTGTATTATCTTCAAAAATCACTCTTAGTATTAAACAAATTTGGTGGTAACTCAATAATACATTTTAATTTTTAACTAATTCGATTCTTTAAAAATTTTAGGCTGAGTATTCTGTGACTGAAGTATACTTTGAAAGCACAGCTCCTTGAAAGGGAAAGTAAGGTATGTTTCATATTTTCTTTTTCTGTTGCTTTAATATCTTCCTATCTGTGATCTCATTAAAATCATACTTCTATGACCGTGGTTTTCTGCACACGGTTGCCGCTTTCTTGTGTGTATAGGTTCATAGCAGGTTCTGTAAGTCTGATTAGGACTAGAGTTCAGCTAACCAGTCACATCTAGGAATATATAATCGCAGTTATGAAGCCGGTTTGATTCTCATCTCTGTATTTCTAGTGTAAGAGAAGCTATGGTAAGTCTTAAACCTAAGGGTGTGACTGATCCTGAGTCTGATAATGATGAAGATGTTGAGCGCCTGAAGAGCAAATGGACTTCAAAAGAGGTGAGCAAAAGTAAATCTTCTAGTAAATAGTACAATTATTGGAGTTTTTATTGTCTGCTTCCAAATGCTTTATGTGCTTATGGAGGGTGTGTGCTAGAGATGTATGGAAATCTGATTAACCTTTGATCAAAATATGCCATGTTTCTTGAGATTCAGCCATGTACGCGAACGTGCTTGGTTTTAAGATATAACCCTTTTTTTGGTGGTTTGTTTTATCGCGAATTTTTAGGATGAAAGACTTGCGTCCCTCGTTGGAAGGTTTGGAAAGGAAGAGTGGGAAATCATTTCAGGATTCCTACCTGTGAGTATTTTAATTTGAATTGTTAATGAACGTGTTTCAGTGGACGTTTCCGGTTGTACATATTTGAGTCTGGAGTTGTGTTCGCAGGGACGCTCTGCGCAGGAATGTAAATACAGATTTACCGTTGTGTTAGACCCAGAGCTCGTTAAAGGAACATGGACCAAAGAAGAAGATGAAAAGGTCAGTGATGACTGGTAAATGTAGTAGATGTTAATGATGAAAAAATGCCGAATTGTATATATTTTTTTGTCCAAAGCTAAAAGATGGATTAAAAATATCTTAGTTGTATGTTATTTCTAACATTTAACAATATATTTTCGTATACAGCATAAGTTTCTGAACCGAAATGGTGAAGAGCTCCTGATGTAAGCAGCTTTGGAGATCTGATGGTGATGTCTTCTCTTTCTGTAGCTCATTCAGCTGGTGTCTTTGTATGGTGACAAGAAGTGGAGCACAATCGCAAAGCACCTGAAAGGCAGAAGGGGCAAACAGTGCCGCGAGCGATGGCATAATCACCTCGACCCTTCTGTGATTAAGACCCCCTGGACAGAAGAGGAAGATCTTATGATCATAAAATGCCATTGTATGCTGGGATCTCGGTGGGCACAGATTGCAAAGTTTCTTCCTGGAAGGTAATTTAGAACTTTTTATTAAATAATCATTTTGTCGTAATTTATTATACAATTAAGGCTGTCCTCTCAGTTTCATTTGTGAATGGTAAGATATGTAAATTGTTGAAGAAAGGTAATGAAACTGCATTTGGTAATGTTTGGTAGGACTGATAATTCCATAAAGAACCACTGGTATTCAACCTTAAGACGTAAAATGGACAAGGGCACCTACAAGATGGAGGACGTTGACTTGAGTGATATTGGACTCTACTTGTCACAAAAAGAAACCACTTCTTCCACAAATCATGAAAAGGTTTTTTTATAGAAATTGTTTATGTTGTCTATATTATTTGTGTCATTTGTGTTTAGCACTTGATCTCGCAAACTTCTTGTTCAGTTCTGTTCATTTAATTAATTTAAATTTACTCTTAACTAACTGAATTTATTGATCTTACTGTGTTCACACATTGCTCTAATCATTAGTTTCACATACGAAACAAATGATACTTTTTTTTAAGGTTTAATTTAAAGCAGCTTTCCACAAGTTTGGCTTCTTTGTCGCCATCTGTTTAATTGCAGTTATTTGTGGAATTATCTTGTGTGGTTTTTGCACACACTGCACAATATATATATATATATATATATATATATATATATATATATATATATATATATATATATATATATATAATATTTTTGGCTGGTTAGGTACTTTCTCAAACATTGATTTTGGAATTTTTAACAAAAGAAAACTACGGATGACTACACATGAACAAAGGTATAATTCCTCTAGCATTGATACAAGTTTGTAGGTTTGCTTCAAAAACCTAATTTTACATCAAAACACAATTTGTACATTCTGCCCCTAAACCAAGATTTAGCATTTGTGTTAAGTTCAAATATTGAGTCCTTTGATTTTAATGCCAATTCCACATAAAAGTGGAGAGCCTGAGGAGACATGTATGAACAGCTTACTTGGAATGATTTACAAATAAATATATTTGCCTATGCTTATTTTAAATATTTGATTTTAATTTAACAGTCAAAGAGCACAGCAGAGCCACTACCCAAGGTGAAGGAGATGAAGACGATTTTACAAAAAACGCTGGATGCAAACAGTCCTCCCCTCTACCCATGTTCCTCTTCACCGTCCAGCTCCAGAAGTCCTTCTGCTGTGCTGCCGCAGCATAAAGCTTTTGTTGATGAGGTTTTGCGATTGCTTGCAGAGGACATGCTGCCCCTGAGTTTCACTGAAGGCTCTGGGTTTCGTCAGTTCATGTCCTCCATTTGTCCTCAACACCCACAGCTTTCACAGCGCACCATAGCTTTAGAGCTTTATAATGTTGTGGAGAAAACCATCAAGCCACAGCTGATCCAGCAGCTCATGAAGTGTGTGTCTTTGAGTGCGGGTCGTAATGTTGTTCACATCACCGCTGATATTTGGGCTGGTGAACACTCGGAACCGCTTCTCGCCATTCAGATGCACTTTCTTGATGATGACTGGAACGTTCACAGACCGACTGTGGCTTTTCGCCAGTTGCAGTCTAATCAGTTTACAGCAAAGATCGGAGGAGAGCTTGAATCAGTTCTACTGAGCTATGGGCTTTTCCCACATAACATTGGCTACAGCATTATCCACGAGGCCAAGAACACTATTGCTACACATGATGTTTTCTGTGACTACAAGATCATGCATTCTGCCCAAAAGAACGAAGCAGACGAAGAGGAGTTATTGCATTTTCTTGATGACCAATTCGCCATTGATGATTACTCTATAGCTGAAATCTCATGCAGCAAACATCTGGATTGTATTACAACACTACTGCATTGTGTAATGAAGGAGGCACTGAAGAAGTCCAGAGTTGTTGAGCGCATCCTCCTTGAGATACAAAGCGTGGTTTCTTTTTTCCGCCGCAGTGCCTACTGGCTCGAGGTCTTTGCACGGAAATGCAAGCTCTCACAGTCCATTTTTTGCAGCACAAGCAGCTCCTCGTGGAATTCCACCATCACCATCATTCGTGAAATAATGCAGGAGTCCGTATGGGACCTGGTGATGACCCTTCTCAATCAAGCTCGCACAGAGGCAAACAGCTGCCACGTTTGTCCACCGGTAGTTCATGTTGCACGAGAGCAGGTGGTGGACTTTGTTGGCTTGGTGGAGCCTTTTGAAGAAGTGGTGCAGGTGCTTCAGGAAGACGCTTTCACGTTGTCCCTCGTCATTCCTTCCATTGTTGGACTCGATAAAACTCTCGAGACCAGAGCCACAAGCTTCAGCCTTTTCTGCTCAGCCCTGCGCTCTGGTCTACGTTCTTACTTCCAGCCTCTGATTTTGCGAAGAGATTTTATTCTAGCCACTGTTCTGGACCCTCGAATCAAGCTGCAGCCCTTTGACAGCGGAAAAGAGAAGTTCAAGAGTACCACACTGTTTACGCCCTCCAAACAGCGTGCCACTTCAGTTGTGGAGTCAGCATTAAGCGAAAGTAGTACTGCTACAGAAGTGAGCTGTGATAAAGCAATGAACGTGTCTGAGCTGCGTCAGTATTTATCAGAGCCCTTGTGTGAGGGAGAGGTTTCTGTCCAGGCCTTTTGGAAAGAAGCTACCTGCTTCCCTCGCCTACGGAGCGTCTGCCGCAAACTGTTGGCCGTCCCGGCATCTTCAGGGGGCTTTAAAAGACTGTTTCCTCTAGCCTCCTGTATTGTAAGGGCCCAGAGAAACAGACTGCCTCAACACACCACAGAACGACTTCTGTTGTACAGAGAATATATGAAAACAAATGGCAAAAATGCGATGGAGTAAACACTAAGCGTTTCGCTTTCTTAAAGTATGTGGAAAATAATGTTTTTGTTTCTATTTAATTTTTTGTTTGTTTATTGAGTGACTTCGTTAGAATGTCACCTGATGATGATGATGATGATGATAATAAAAGACTTGATATCTTGAATTGATTATCATATCATTCTGAATAAGAGAGAACCTGCTTATATGACCTGGCTTTCAGACTTTCTCCTCCATGTCTTTAAAGATGCAGACTCCTCATTTTCTTGAGATCAAAATAGGTGTGAGAATGGTAAAGATGTTTTGCATTGCATTTTAAAATATTTGTTCACCAATGCATTTTGGGTCAGCGTCGCAAATCAGCTAATATTGTCTTAAATAGCCTGCATAGCACTTTCATAAGATATGATGTTGACCATACACACACATACACGTATGCACATTACAGTTTTGGACACGTTAGGTAATAAAAATATTTTTAAAAGACTTTAAAGTACAAATACGTGAGCGAATATGTTAAATAGAATAAGCAACATGCCCCCGATCGTTCTCACCTTTTTCCTGTTCACCTGTCTGCATCTCTGGTCTTTGGTGGCGTGTTTGAGACCCAGAAAAATAAGTGTAAAAGCTTGCAGTGCTGATGCTGTATTGAGAGGATCAATACTCATATTAAATGTATGAACTATTTTAAGCGCACTACTATCTGGACATTAATGTGCTTCCCCCTTCTCTCTGCTGTATTGGTCTGTGATTTGTGGACAAAGAAGGTTTATTTGTGAAAAACATTGGGCCTGACGCTTCTCAACATCTCTAATCAAGTGTATGTAGGTGTGAGGCTGTCTGGGCACTAACATTCTGACTGACCATTTAGTTTTGCAGTCCTGTCCTGCATTTTTTAATTGTATGATGAGCCATTTCTATCTCATATACATCACGGTAGGGAAGACATTTTGGTTGTGGTTTTCTTTTCATGCCAACTTTACCCACAGAGCTTAACTGGACTCAGTGGTTCAGATCGACTGGTTCAGTCTGTCTTTGAACCCAGTAGTTAAACGGACTGAACCAGTCATTCTGAAATCACTGAGCACTGTAGCATTTTTTAAATATTTGTTGGTTCACCAATGCATTACCATTCTGTATAACTTCCTCACCCATATGTCATTCCAAAACCATACATCTGTGAAAAAAATTGTGATTCATGTTTTATATATATATATTATATACTTCCATATAATGAAAGTGAGTGAGGACTGGATCTTTACTTACACATTACTGCCCTTTTGTTGTTTCGATTTCTTCATTTGTAAATGTTTTTTTATGCTTTCTTGTACTAATCCAAATAAAGTTTATTAAAAAAAGATACAGGAATTGACAGCTTATTTGGAATGTTTAGAAATGAAAGAAACAACTTGTCATAAAAATATCGTAAAGACAGCTTTTAATAAAAGGTATAACTTGCAACAGTAAACTAAATGATAAACTAAAAAAGTATATTTAAATAGCTATTGAACACATTACGAGGAAACTTATTGTCCCACATGTCAAATGAACATACAATGGATGCCTTTCTTCAAAATAATGACTTGGCAAAATATGATAACGTTTTTCTTTTTTTTTTATGTTCAGTCTTTCCAAAGAAAGTGCCAAGTCCTTTTAGCCATAGCTCTTGATGCTTTTAAATTTGTAGATTTAAAATACATTTTCACGATGTTATACTAACAGGAAAATAGTATTCATGAAGTGTCACCTTTTCACAGTGATAAAACTAAACATCGCATTTAACAAGTAACAACATGAGAACTTTTATCTGGTGATTCTTATTGACGTCAGATCCGATAAACATGGCTGCCGCCACGAGACTCGGACCAAAGACGAACCTTCTGGTTCATCTGCTTATTTTTAGCTGGTATGTTTTCACGATCTGGAGTAACTGTACGCTGCAGACCTCAGACAGACACCCTGGCGTGCGCTCATACGGAGGACGCTGGAAATACCTGACTTTTATTAATCTGGTAACGTTAACCGAATTCGTCAATGTCAGTGGCGTGAGTTAGGACGTGTTCGTGTCACGTGACTCACGTCGACGCGTGTGTTTGTCTCCTCAGGTGTCGCACGCGGTGTTTTTTGGCCTGTGCGTGCTGGTGGACGCGGTTCACAGCGCTGTGTCTGTCAAACAGAGCCGCAGCGGGACTCCTCTGCTCCTCACCAAAGCCAGGGACTTTTACTTCACCGCCCTGGCGTTTCCGGTCGGCACGGTGAGTGTTTATATTTACTGTAATCGTTTTAAGCCGCTTAGCAGACGAGCAGTGAGCTGAAGAGCAATGATATGTGCTGTGACGAATCTCAGTAAGCCTGACGCAGAACACGTAGCAAGGCTTTTTACATAATAGCAAATTACATAATAAATGAAAAAGAATCAACAAGCTAGTAGGGGCTCTTTTTGCTTTTTGACAGTTGTATAATAATAATAATAATTATATATATATATATATATATATATATATATATATATATATATATATATATATATATATTAGAATACGGAAATAATAGAAAAGCTAGTGTGAGTTGAAATGAATAGAGTCTGTTCTAAAAGATGGAAGAAAACTTTGATTAAAGATTTGATCCACTGTGAATGTTGACTACTGTAATTGAAGTGAACAAGAATTAGGGCTATTGACAATTTAAAAAAAAAAAAAAGTTTCAAAAAAGTATCAAATGACTTGAGCGCTATATTACATGCTTAAAATGTTCGGCAAATTTGTAGTGAAGTTCCTTTTTTAAATTTGTGATTGGGCTATATATATTTGAATAATTTATTGAATTATGTTGAATAATTCTGATGTTTTTCATTTGATGTCGTAATGATGTCATCGTATTTTGAGTAATTTAAAATATATATTATTAATATTAAAATATATTGGCAAAAACAACTATTAAAGCTTTAACAATAATTAAGGGTCAATAGAATTTATTGTTTGATTCAGTTTTTGACGTTTTTCTATAGTATTTGAATGACTGACAAATAAGGACGTTATTTTATTATGTTAGCATTTATTCTGAATGTATAAGAGAGTTTGTCTCAAGCTGTAACTGGTTAACGTTCCCGCTGGTTCATTTGTACCACACCAAATGTCCTGGATGCAGACACTTTTAAACCAGTGTTTTTATGCATAGTTTAACTCTTCTGTGCAATCTCAGTCAATATGAGATCTTAAAGATTGTATTTGTTATAAACGATAACAGAAGATTCATAAAAACCTTTGGGGTAATTCTAGTATAGTGTGAATCACAGCAGGACAGCTCAAAACCTCTTATAAGCTGGATAATGATGGATCGATGTCAGACTGTTTAATGTTAAATGTTGATTTTAATAGCGTGTTGATATTTTCTTCTTGATGTTCTCTTGCAGTTTGTGTTCGTTTCTTTCTGGACTCTCTACACTTACAACAGAGAGCTGGTGTACCCTAAACTATTAGACGAGATCATTCCCATCTGGCTGAATCATGCAATGGTGAGAGCTTTATTTTACAATTTACCAAACAAACAATAACGTGCATTTTGTATGATCTGTGATACGATTGATCTCTGTTACGATGCAGTAAGATTTCAGTTTGATTCAAATACAGTGCCATTCAATGCAATATGATGCATTGAATTGCAAAATATTATGTTATGCAATTCAATAATTTGCATTCATTCCTTTGGTAGAAGATGTGTCTATGCCTCTGCGTGTTAATCTATACTCTACAGAGACCAGGGCATGTCCTGAGAGTCACATAGTGTTGTGATACATACACATACATACATTTTTAATTGATGAATTGCATCGACTTTTATGCTGATTGGAGCTTAAGGATGTGTTTTGTGTGTGTTTTTTTTCCCAGCACACTTTTATCATGCCGCTGCTGCTGCTGCAGATGTTTCTTCAGAATCACAGATATCCCAGTCGCGTGAAGGGGATCTTCAGTCTGGCTTTATTTGCCGCCCTCTATCTGTCGTGGTAATCTCGTCTGCCCGCGTCCTTCACATAAACCTGATCAGAGCTTTTGTTTTCTATGTTCTGTGTGTTTTCTGATGCGTCTCTCCCTCTTTAGGGTGCTGTGGGTGCGCCACGCGTCAGGGATTTGGGTGTATCCTATCATGGCTCACTTGAGTCCCGTGGGCTTGTGTATTTTCCTCGGAGGCGCGTCGCTCAGCATGGCTCCTCTTTACCTGTTAGGAGAGAAGCTCAGCTTCATGATGTGGAGCGGCACAGGTGAGAAACCTTTTGAAAGGCTGTGAGATCGAACTCCGTGAACTCTTCATTATATTTGCAGTTATTCAAGTAGTCTCAACTCTCCCAGAGTTAATAAGTTGAGTTTTTTTTATCAATCCGTTCACCCAATCTCCGGGTATGGAGATAGCACTTTTAGCATAGCTTAGCATAGATCATTGAATCCAATTGGACCAGATGTCACCTCGCCTGCTGTAGTCATGTTACGGCAGCGAAGCTCCTTGATTATTACACCAGAATGAAAGTATAGTTCCTAATAACTTCAGCCTAGAAAATGGCAATTTTTCTTAGTACGCGAAATAACTACGGAAGAGTTTAAATATTTTAAATAGAAAAAATATTCAGACTCTTTGGTCATTTTTGAATGCCATGCTACTGGTCTAATCGGATTCAGTGATCTATGCTAAGCTATGCTAAAAGTCCTATCCCCAGACCTGGAGATCGGTCGAATAGATTAAAAAAAAACAATAAAACTCAACTTATTAGGGAGTTGGAGAATGAGTCCATTTCCAAAAAGGTGAAGTGATCCTTTTAATAGATGTGAATGGTTTTCATTGTTGCGTTACCTATTTATGTTAACATTTCAAAAAAGGATGGATGGATAGATAGATAGATAGATAGATAGATAGATAGATAGATAGCCTTCTGTCATCTGATTTGATCATTTACCTTTTTAAGGAGTAAAGTAAAAAAAAAAAAAAAAAAAAACTGTGCAAACATAAGCATTTAGCTTGTGCTTCATGTGTGTTTTTGCTGTTAAATATTTACTAAAAGTAAACGCACATGTAAATCGTATTGTTAGAACTATTTCAGGATGAGCCCTTTTTTAAGCAACGTAGCTTTGCTTGTTTATCTCTCATTCGTCATTGTATTGCATTATATGTTTTAGATATATTAGATATATAAAGTGCCAAGAGAATGAATTAGATCATTTTATGTAATTTGTTGCTCTGCTGTAATTGATTAATATCACCAGTATCAGAGTTAAGGTTTAGACCTTTAGAAATGTCAAGTGTTGAACCTTTAATCATTGAGTATGATGCTTCATATTCACCTGTATCACACTATATGAGCCATAAAGCCTGATAGATCAAAAATGATACTCCAAAAAAAACATGCAAACGGTTTTATATTTTCTTATATTTATTATTGTTTTTATTTTGTTCAAAAAACTTATTTTCATGTTCCATTTAAATAACTAATTAATAATAATAATAATAATAATAATAATAAATAAATAACAGAGTGTGGTAGATCCATACTGACTGAAATGTTTCTTTCATTCTTTCATAAGGGAATCAGAAGAGGAAAAAGAAGTAGACGTCTACTGGAATCCACATTAACCGTGTGGAGCTCAAACCAGGCCAAACAACAGGTTTTTATAGGCATGAAGCAACGGTAGCATTGTTGTATTTTATACAAGAGGGGCTTAATTGGCCCTAGCATACAAACAGAAAGAAACTAGCATACCTACTGAACACATGGTATGCATTTATACTAATTGTGCTGATATTTTATTTAGTTTTTCTCCTAATTGTGACACTGATGAAAATGCTTTTTTTTTTTTTTTTTCTTTAATGATCATATTTTTTATTATTTTAGAGTTGTGAAATGCTGTAATATCCCAGAATGCTGTTGTTCATTGATTAAGGGACAGTCAGTACTGATCACTTTCTGGCGACCAATCTTTTGCTGATATAAAAAAAAAAGAAATCCGCTGTAGTTTGTGTCGGTGTCAAGCCATGTAAATGTGTCACGCGATGTGTCGGAGGGCTTTCTCAGTGACACACTTTACCTGCATGAACTTGGGTAATCTCACCAGTGAAGCCCTTAATGTGATTTTCCGGCTTTGCCCAGAGTTTGATGATGGACTTTATTGGAAACAAGTAAACCTTAGTAATCTGTGTCCTCGCTGTGACACACGTCTGATTCACATCCAGAGAAACGACTCTGCATTCATTCCTTCTTTGAGCCCTTTCTATGGACATTTCATGATAACTGAGTATGTTTGCTAATTCTATTGTTGTGGAGCATAATGGAGTGCTTTACTGTGATCACGATGACTTTCCTCTTTATTTCAACGTGTGTGTAAAACAGATGGCTGTTCAGGTTAACGGAGAGGACAGATCCGTTTGCTGAGACCAATGTAATTCCTGCATTCCTGATTATAATAGCACTTGTGAAGAATATGATGCACTGACATTAAAATGTCATCGGTGGCACTTAAAAAGGGCCAATGAGCGTTATTGGTTTGCACAATGTAATGATTATTATTGCCAACTATAAACAATAAAACCTCTGTTGTTTTACTTGTTTAAAGTGGCGTTCTGTCTTTTTAAAATATGTCTCTGCTCTTTGTCTGTGTGACGAAGACATCGCTTTGATGCTGATGCAATAATGGATGAGCAGTGCGTCAGCTGTTTGTTAACTTCCTACTTAGGAGACTCTCCTTTAATTAGATTGGCTGTAAGTCAATCAGTTTCCAAAGCTTTGAGAGCCTCACCTCATTGTCATTTTCAGTTACTGCCTTTTTGGTGGCTTGAATTTGCATCCATAAACCGTGCGCGCACACACACAGAAATAATAATGTTGGGATTTCTGAATGTGTCTTTCAGTAGTCCCACTTTGTTGGAAAATATAAACACGCACACACATATATATATATATATATATATATGTGTGTGCGTGTAATATATATATATATTACACTTTTGTACTTATAAAGTCAGTTTAAAAATAAAGAACAAGAAAGTTGTTTTTTTTACTCAACTAATAACTAAAAAGCAGCTCTGAGTGATGATGCTGTCCGTGAGGTCAGTGGTCAGAGAAAAGGGCTATTTCAGGAGTAAGTGGATTAGGTGGTAAATCTCAAGCGAGTCTGAAATAGCTGCTTTATTCACTCTTTGGCCTGGTCTGAGCACAGAACACAGCAGAATTAACTCGGACGCTTGCTGTTGGAAAATGAGCAGGACGACCGGCCGTAAGCTTTGCACCGTGAAGAAGATTGTGCGTCTTAAAAGAAGACTAAATAAATGATATAGTGTCATTTGCTTTTGATTCTTACAACAAAACGGTGCATTACTGAGGGACAAGTTATCAAATCAACTGTGGATTCGATGGATCGGAGGGAAAGTGAAGTTGATTTTCTCTAGCAGTTTTTGGGTGAGTAGTAGTCTCAACTCATTCTCTAGACAATATCAGCAAATTCAAGTACAGGTGAAGCAATAGGAAATGCAATTGAATGTTTTGAATGAAGACAGGTTATAGCATTTGTTTGAGAAACTTTGGATGGATGGAAATTTTCTTGTTGCTTGGATGGAAACTACTTGTGCAGCTGTATCTGTACTCACCACAAAAATAAGCAGCACACTGTTTTTGATAATGACCTACTACCATAAGAAATTTTTCTTTGGGCAACAAATCAGCAAATTATAATGATTTCTGAAGAATCGTGCTGGAGTAATGAAGCTGAAAATGTAGGTTATTGTTTTTACAGTATTCCTAATCAAATAAATGCAGCTGAGTACACGCAAGAACTTAAATTAAATCTTTTAATTAATTAATTTATCCTGTGCCCAAACAGATATTGCCATGGAGGAGGGAGTATCATGGACTTTGGTGAGGAATGGCAAAAACTTAAGCCACCTTGTGAATAAAATGGTGTAATAATCAAGTAATAATCAGAACGGTGTTACACGATGTTTAACCTCTTGCCTTTTGCATTTAAAAGACATTTTGAGTTCTTAAAGTAATCAGTAAACCAACAGTGGTTTTTTTATGTCTACTGGTCTGGTATTGTCATCAGGTGAATGGTTTTTCACACCCAAGGAGATTTCCCTGACCGTTTCTAAGTAGATCATGTCTGTTTAATTCTTAGTGACGGGTTCCAGGGTTCCCCGAGCCAAATACACAATGGTACGAGAGGCGCTGTGTTATATGATCCCCTATCATATGCAGTGCTCCATGGGATGTGGAGGACCGGCCTGCAAGTATGAGGACCCTTCACACTGGAGTGAAGATGATCAGGCCATTAGAGGAATCTACTCATCTTGGTACATGGCGTGCACCTTTTAAAGTCAAGTCACCGTTATTTATATAGTGCTTTTTACAATGCAAAATCACCCGGCCCCTCCTCCTCAGACTTGATGCACACGCAGGTTGACAGATCGACGACACCAATAGAAACGAGCTGTTTCTTAAATATCTGCAAACAAAACATACAAGAAAATTCTGTAATTTTGACCCATACAGTGGATTGTTGTCTATTGCTACAAATATACCTGTGCTACTTATGACTGGTTTTGTGGGTCGCATATAAGTTTAAGTCTCTGTCCCAATTTATGGCTTCTTTTTGTTTCTTTTTAGGATCACTGAAAATCTGCTGGCTATGGCCCGCCCTTCTACAGAAATCATTGAAAGATTTGATGTAATAGACCAGTTTTTGAGGTACAACAGATGATTGTAAAAAAGATAACTGATTCTGGATTATGTGATTGGTCGACTTTTATAATCTGCTGTTTCATCATGTTAAGATGTGGTTTGAAGACAGTTATTAACCTCCAGTGCCCTGGCGAACATGCCAGCTGTGGTAACCCACTGGATCCCGAGAGCGGCTTCACTTATCGACCGGAGACATTCATGGAGGCTGGCAGTGAGCAACACTTTCTTTTTGTACATTGTCTGATTCTGCCTAATTATCAATATGTTTTCCCCCTGTGTAATGTAAAAAATCTTGACACATTAAAGGGGTCATATTATGCGATTTTTAAGTTTTCCTTTCAATTTGGAGTGTTACAAGCTGTTAGTGCATAGATAAGATAAGTTGCAAAGACTATCTCTTTGGTTTTGTTTTCAAAAACTTGTCCACACCCCCCTAAAATGACTCGTTTAAACACGCCTCCCCTTTTGTACATCACGGTGTGGGTTTATTTTCAAAACTGCCATATGTTTACGCAAAGAAAGAAGGCAGAGTTATTATTCTCGTTGAAGTGTTGCTGCGGGCGCCATGTTCTGGATATGCTGTGTTTTGTTGTGAAAGTGGAACTACTTTCTTTGAGCTTTCAAAAGAGGACACAACTTGAAATCGGTGGTTAAGTTGTGTTAACAAAACTGTTCCAGAACAGTTCAACACAAATATTAGAGTGCGTTTAGTACATTTACAGAGGACTGATTCCTGAACCTGACAGAGCGGCCTATGCTAACTGAGACTATAAAGTGGGACAGTTCCAACAGTCTGGTGCTTATGACTCAGTAACAGTAATAGACAATATGTGGAAAAACATTACACCAAATACACAAAATAATGTTCTTTTTAGCAACATATGACCCCTTTAAAAAACAGCAAAAACAGTAGTTGTGGTTGTTTTCAGGTTGTAAAGGTACTCTTGTTGCTCTATTTTAGTATATTTCTACAACTTTAGATGGAATGACTATGGTGTGGCATCTCTTACATCCATCTTGGATATGGTAAAAGTCATGTCTTTTGCCGTTCAAGAAGGCAAGCTGGCTGTTCACTGTCATGCAGGGCTTGGCAGAACAGGTACCATTCTGTTTGATATGATTAAAATACATTTATAATTTAATTGACATACATGATTTATAAGTTGCTGGTTTGATCCTTAATAAATTGCAGCAAAAAAATTTGGTTCCTCGAGCAGAATACCCCAGGTCACTCCAGAGGGATTGTCGATTGTAATGTTACCATAAGTTGCTTTAGTTAAAAGATCTGCGTAACCACACTACCGATGCAGTGGGCACAAGCTTCTAAAATAGCTTTTATATAGTTAATATGTCAGGATTGGTTTTGAGCCATAGCCTTGTGGACAGCACTCTGGGGTGACTCAAGTTCAAGTTGCATTGTGTGGTCCTTTCATATATGAATTTATCAGATGCTTTTATTGCATGAAACATACATTTGTTTTTCAGTCCATTCATTCAATGGAAATCAAAGCCATGTACATAGCTTGTACAGTTCAGGAATGATTTCATAATCTCTGTCTCTCTCTGACTGCCCTCTCATATAAATACAAAAAAGCTTTATTAATTTTTTTCAACCCTGCGATAACCTACACAGGGATAATTAACCCAAAAATGAATTAATTGCTCACCCTCATGTCGTAAGACCTTTGTTCGTCTTTGGAAGACAAATTAAGATTTTTCTATCTGAGAGCTTTCTGACCCTCCATAGACAGCAAGGGAACATTCATGGCAAATGTAGTAAAATAGTCCATGTGACATCATTTTATGATGCTGAGAATACTTTTTGTATACCTTTTTGGGCCTTGGTAGTTGTGGTGCTGTCTATAAAGTCATCAAAATTATCTTAATTTGTATTCTGAAGATCAACTAAGCTCTTACGGATTTTGGAATGACATTAGGGTAAGTAATTAATGACAGAATTTTCATTTTCATTCATTTTCATGTATTATTGTCTATCTAAATGTTTTACAATGAAACGGCAATGTTAAAATATGCAAACTAATTGGATTTTTACATGTTGTTGTCAGGTGTGTTGCTGGCCTGTTTCTTGTTGTTCACCACACAGATGACAGCAGACCAAGCCATTCTTTTAGTTCGAAGCAAACGACCAAACTCAATCCAGACTAGAGGACAGCTCCAGTGCGTTAGGCAGTTTGCTCGTTTCCTGGTTCCGCTAAGGAACGTGTTTGCTAATGTCGAGTCTAGAGTGCCACCCGTTTCTCTTTCACAATACTTGATCCGCCAGAAACATATACTGCATGGATATGAGGCTCGGAAGTTGAGATACATGCCAAAGCTCATCCCGCTCATTTGCAGGCTTCTACTGGACATCGCAGAGAATCGCCAGGTTATCGAGGAGGACGTTGTAGAAGTTCCTGACGTCACACCTATGGCAGAGAAATCTTTTAATGAGAGTTCAGTATATCAATTAAACAGAGAGATTTTGGGAAATGGGATGACTATGATCCAGCCACGGCTTCCAGGTCTACCCAATAGAGCCAATAGAGACAACACACAACCTCTTTACTATGTCCGTAAGAGCCTTAGCTACAGCGAGTCTGACCTTCAGAGGTTAGCAGCATCTTTAAATCTCTCGGATAACCCTCTCAGTGTTTTAGCAAGCATCCACTCAACTGACATCAGCAATCAGCTAGGAGCTTTCAACTGTGTTTCCCAGAACTACATCATACCTTCTCTGGGGACTTGTAAGGACAATCCCATCTACAGCTCAACCAGTAATATATGGGAGCTAAAAACGCTTATGGACCAGACTGAAGGATCTCCCCTGCTCAAAAACAGGAGGCAGTCTGTTTTGCTGCGAAGCCAATCTCTAATTGTTTCAGATGACAAAAGCACCACAAGCATTGCCAGAATATTGTCTTACTGGAGGAGAGACTGTACACAAAATACACACCCTGACAAAGCTCAACACAATGAAAAAGAGCATTCAGAGGTGCCCTTCATCACTGTCCAGTCTGAGTTGTCTTTGGAGTCACGTCGTCTCCTCGTGGCTCAGTCCCTTGCGGTAGACCTCGAGAATGATGGAGATAAAGAACAAATTCAGAAGGTGTCTACGTGGCAGGTAGGTGCATATAATGATTTACTAAGAAGAATTAAAGGTGATGGCAGGGATCGCAGGGACAGTCCTGCAGGGTTTACTTCAATCCCTAACTGCAGAACTGCAGACAGAGAATCATCACTTGTGCATGCAACAAGCGTTTCTTCACTCATTCTGGCAATGCTGCTTATGCATGTTTGGTTTGTTTAGTGTGCCAAAAAAATATCAGTGGGGGTTACCAAAAAAAAAGTAAGGGTACTGTTGTTGGTGTAAACGCAAACTGGATCAAGGTGTACTGTACTGTACTGATCCGCTCAGTGGAAACAATCCGTAAGTCATGGGTTTGAAAGTGGAAGAGAGCGATGTTCCTTCAATTTCTGCCAATACTGAGAATCATACCTGCGTCCTTCAGGTTAAAAGAAACTCTTTCAGCCTTAATCCTGCTTAGCGGCAGCTGGCAACTAGGTGCAACGGCAACTAGGGCAACTAGCTACAGAGTGCTAGCTGCTTACAACTGCTCTAATCAAACACATCTGAAAATCCTACCAACCAAAACCGCTAACAAGAAGGTGTGTTTGATTAGGGTTAGGTAAACCACAGTGTACTTTATATGCTTTTAGATTTGTAATGTTGATCTTGTGGCCTTTCATGACCTGAATCTAGGATTTAATGTATGGTCTCAGATAAGACTGCTGTTTATTTCCACTGTTCTTCAGGATATTTTTTACAACCACTGTATCTTCCGCATTTTGGAGAGGTTGCATGGCTGAATGGCTTCTTAATTAGGTTCAAACTAAATTTCAGGAGGAACATGTTAATCAACACCTGAAGAGGCAAATATGGCATATATGCTCTTCCGGCATCCTTAACTTCTCCACAGCCACCACAAAAACAAGCCTAGAAATTCCTGCAAAGTACTCATCTTCATTAAAGATTGAACTTGTTAAATGCCACTCCTAATTCATAATTTTCTCTGTTCCATTACAATTCCTAATGTAGTTGTTGATCCAACAGGCCAGGGGTTTGTTAACAACTCTGCATCCCAGTCCTTACAATGACTTTAGCATGCAAAGTTTTAGTCTGCCTACCTCCAGTCGATCCTCATAGTCTCTTTACATCATATAGAAAATATGATCAAAGCTTGCTTGTAAGTTTAATACATTTTTTTGTTCTTTTCTGCAGGAAGATCTTAATTGTCAAGGTGCGTGGGAGCGACTGTGTTTGGAAAAAGACCCATTTATCTTGTCTGGAATCATGTGGTCCTGGCTGGAACAACTCAAAGATCCAGTCATCTCAACTCATGATGTTCACACACTAAAAGAGGCCAACCAGGACCCCGAAACTGTGCTCAATTGCCTAGATAGGGTACGATTTAAATATCAGATCTGTTTTTTAGACTTAACTGTAAATAAAGTCTGATACTTAAAACTCAACCTGACACAATGACATGAGCACATGGCTCAGCCAATTGGGTCTTTTTGTATCAGCAGCCAATGAGCTTGCAGCTCAACAATCAAATACTTGCCTAGTGCTTGGTAGTGATGGCAAGGTGAAGCATTCTGTACCAGCAAAGCTTTCAACACAGTCACTTCAAAGAAGGTTCATTACTTGAAGCTTTTCAACACGGTTTATTCTGTAGTCATTTATGCTCAGTTTACACTGCAGATCTTCATGCTCAGATCTCATATTTTTGTGCTGTTGTTCACATTGCCATTCAAATGCAACTGCCATCAGTCTCTGTACAGATCTACTACAGGGTGATCATGTATGCTATTGGGGTTATTCATATGTGTTGTATGTTCACAGCATGTTGTGGATTCATTAGTATGCCTTAATTCTTGCTCAAACATATTAACATTGTTATGTATATTGCCATGTCAAGAGAGTTGTAGGCTTCATTATAACTAACAAGAAACTTTCCATTTGTGATTGTTAACTTGATGTGAATCCATTCTTATTACCATCTTCAGGCTTCAAAAGAAACAGGAATGTGCATTCTGGACTGTTTCGCCCGTTTATTAATAATTCCTGAGGAAGTCGAGAGTGCATTTCTGGATCGAGCGGCAAAAGCTTTAACAAAGGTATTGTGTCATTCTGAGATGTCCTGAAATAGTAATATTTTGTTTTTATTAACTTTTTTTAATTAACTTCTCTCTTTAGATGAAAAACACAGACGGTGGGAAGAGTGTCCATGAAATCATGAAAGGGGTCTTGAAGCTTGTTCTGCATCACCTGAGATTGGCTGCCATAAATGAGTTTGAGGTCTAACAC
The DNA here is from genome assembly GCF_018831695.1 of Puntigrus tetrazona. NCBI lineage: Eukaryota > Metazoa > Chordata > Actinopteri > Cypriniformes > Cyprinidae > Puntigrus > Puntigrus tetrazona. The sequence goes on along the minus strand of NC_056721.1, from coordinate 1,025,002 downwards.
ATGCAACAAACACTAAACTACAGTTAACTACAAAGAAAATGAGTTTATTTTTATTAAGACAAGCTCTACACATCTGCTGCTGATGTTTCTTTGGTTGTTCCTCAAATCTCGGTTCAGATGAAGAATTCAACATAATTTAGCCCACCGATAGATTGAATTATAACTGTACCATTTTAAGATGTTAGAAATGTGTTTAACACGGTGAACTGTTTGATGTAAAAGAAATACCATACACTGTATGTTATGTGCCATAGTGCTAATACTTGAAAGCATTGCAACTGAAACCTCTCATTTTTGTACCATGTTTGTACAGTTATTTGTAATAAAAGAAATAGATTGCACATAACTAGAAATTTAAATCTTCGTCTAAAAAGGTCTGAAAACATCTGGTGTTATTAGTTCAGAAATCAAAGGTATAAGCCTTCAAAACATCATTTCCATCCACCGACTCCACGGAGCCCACAATACTCGAATGATCACAGGCAACGTTGGTGAATCCCCTGGAAATACAGATAAAAAGGGTCAGCTTACCAGTCAAAACATTGTACATGTGCACCATGACAGTATGGGTGACAACACTGTACCTGGATCTGGATAAGGAGCCTCCGAGCAATTGATACCGGCTCTTCAGTGTAAGCCCATGCTCTGGATCATTTCTCCAGGTCAGTATTCTGAGAGACAGGTCTCGAGATGCTGTCACCACGCGAAAACTGTCCTGCAAGATCAGTGCATCTCTATAAGTGAAACCATCCAACGAGGAGTGTTTTGATATTGCATGGTCGATTAGCTTACCACACAAAGAGCAGTGACTGGCTGTGAATGGTCTTCAAAACTAGCGACAAGTTCCCCTTTAAGTGTGTAGACCTTCAGATGGTTTCCATCTGTAACTAAAAGAGTGCTGCTCCCTTTTGCCTCGAGAATGACATCCGAATGATGGCTTAGCGCCACCTGAAAAGAGGCGACTTGCTGAACTAAAATGAAAAGGCATGAAATACAGTATCAGCAGAGATTATTGCATTGTCTGTAACACATTTGTCATTTGCAGATGAATACAAAAATATAAACAAAAATGGGACCCTTGACCACAAAACCAGTCATTTTTGAAATTGAGAATTATGCAGTCTGAAATCTGAATAAAAAAAGCTTCTCATTGATGTCTGATTTGTTTGGACAGGACAATATTTGTCTGACACGTAACATAACTTAACTAAATCTGAAATATGAGGGTGCAAAAAAATGTAATATTGAGAAAATCACCTTCAAATGGAAAAATGTTCTTAGCAGTGCATATTAATAATCAAAAATTTATTTTTTATATATTTACAATAGGAACCGGCACACGATCTGTATGATTTTTGCCATAAAAGAAAAACATAGTATAATAGTATATATAAATAGTATAATGTTGACCCACACAATGTATTTTTTGGGTTATTGCCACAAATATACCTTTGTTACTTAAGACTTAAGGTAGCGATGCATTTTTAAGACCAACCTTGTGTTTCCTTTTTGTATTTTGATTCCTTCGTGGTCAGGTCAAAGACTGAGAGCGTTTTGTTGTGGAAGTCGCCGTCAGAATGGATGAGTGCGAGCCGAGCAGGGAGAGATGGGAGAAACGCGGCAGCACAACAACCAGCGACCGGCAGACTCTGACTCAGACCGTCCTCATCTTCAGCGGGGAAACACACACTCTCACTGCAGAAAACCTCCACGAACAGACAACACGCCACATTCAGTTCAAAATCAGTGTCTGTAAAGTAATAACTTTATGAACTTTTTATAATATTCCAGCATAGTATTTTTACCATTTATTTTCTCCACAGACAGTTTTAACCCTTTAACCAAACAAATTAGGTCTGAAATGACACACTGCATTAAAAATATCTCAAAAATGGGAAAAAGACCAGGCATAAAAAAATATGAGGCACTGAAAATGACTCTGAAATCAAATAAGAATAATAGTACATTTTTAAAACTAATGACTAATAATTAAATTAAATACACATGTTTCTGAGGTTATCACAAAATATTCCACACACATATATTTCTACCCAATGGATAGTGTATTTTCTTCCACTGAGAATTTGACTATTAAACATTTTTGAACAAACGGCAAATTATACACAATACTGCAGAACTATACATCACATGGTAGCTCTGCCTTACCTTTGGGCTCAAGTCAAAATTTTCTTTGGAGGCAGCGAGTATCCATTTTTTATCCGGTGATGAGCGGAGGATGTTTAAACTGAAGGAGTCGCACACTACGTGCCTGGAGACTTCTGACAGCGCAGGGCAGGTCAGGATCACCAGACATCCCAGAACAGATCCCACCTAAAAACACAAGACTTGCACTCAGGCCTGCAGCACATATACTACACATTATTTATACTCTACCAGTCAAACAGTTTTGAACGTTTTTTTTTTTTTTTTTTTTTTTTTAAAGAATACTCTTCTGCTCACAGAGCCTGCATTTATTTGATCCAAATTACAGCGAAAGCAGTAATAAGGTGAAATATTTTGACTATTTAACATGACTGTTTTTTATTTGAAAATATTCTAAAATGTAATTTATTCCCATGATTTTAAAGCTGAATTTTCAGCGTCATTACTCAGACTTAAGTGTCGCATGGTCCTTCAGAAATCATTCTGATATGCTGATTTTCTATTTATTATTATTTATCTACTGTTATTATTATGTTGGAAACATCTACTCAGCTGTTTTAAATTTTAATAATAATACAAATAATAATCAAAAATGTTTCTTGAGCAGCAAATCAGCATATTAGAATGAAGGATCATGTAGTAGATTATAATAGAGATTCTTGTAGAAAGTTATTTTAAATAGTAAAAATACTTCACATTACAGCTTTTTGCATCAAATACATGAGCAGAAGAGAATTCGTTAAAAACATTATAAATCTTGGTGGTGCTCATAATAGCATACCACGAGGAAAGAGCTGTCTTTGCTGTTAAATGACAGCAGTGTGGTCTTGGAGAATCCAGACTGGAAGCAGGCCACCTCCTCTCCGGTCACACCTTTCCAGGTTTTGATGGCTCCTGTTTCGTCGGAAGTGACCACAACTGACCGCCTCGGATCAACCGTGATGTCCTGCATGGGGCTCTGAGCAGGGCTTGACCATAAACTAACACCCTGCACGGAGTATCAAATATCAAATGAGGAATCTTGCCTCCACTGAGCATCCAGCGCACTGTTACAGGGTCTCCGCCACATGCAGAAGCAAGAGTTACCTTGTGAATGTCCCATGCTCTGACCGTGCCGTCTGTAGATGCACTGCAGACCACTGGAGTCTGCTCCCAAATATCTGCGCAGCCGTCGTTTCCAGCTAGGTATGCCAAGCCAACAACCCTGCCTGAGCAATCACATGACCAAAGCAATTTCTAAAACAGCTCTTGGTGTTATTCACGTTACGTCGAGGAGGAGGTCTCTTGCCTTTATGGCCACGTAGACTTTTGCAGGTGTAGTCCGTACTTGACCTGCCCGTTTTCATCTTCGTCTCCAGGTGAGAGCGTCGCTGGTAATAAGCTTTCCACGAGTGTGTTCCCCTGTTGGAGAGGAGCTGGGAAACATTGCAGAAACTCCACCTCTGCAGACACATTCTCCTGCACAGGGACTTGTTCTTAAGAGCCTCATCAGAGCGAAACGGTGTAAAGAATGAGGTTTAAAGCTATATAAGCCCTTCCGCTTCGGAAGATAAACACATTATGACTGTACAGATAATTATCTTTAGTGACTTACCTCCACAGCCATGGCGTCTCTGCAGCATGATACCATTCCTAAACAAAAAGTGTGTTTTTTTTTAAAATAGTGTATTTTGTAGAGAGGTCCAAAAGTCTGACTGCTAGGGAAAATGCTTATATCTATATATGCATGCTCGTATGCTCTTCAAGGCTGTATCGATATGATCAAAATCATGTAAAAAAATTTTGTTTACCATTTGCAATTTTCATCACCATCATTATCGTCTTCAAATACGTGATTCTTCAGAAACCATTCTAATATCATGATTTATTATTAGTGTTGTGCTCTTGCGCTGATTAACATTATTTGGACCTGCGACACATTTTCCTCTAAATCATTAATGAATAAAAGTTTAAAAAGAACAGAATTTATTCAAAATAGAAATCATTTCTAACTATCGCTTTTTATTCATTTAACATCCTTTAAAAAATTAAGACAATATTGACTTTTGAATAGTTGCCTAGTTTATGTTGTAACACAACATTTCTATTTTAAACAAACATTTTTTTGATTTGTAGGATCACGTGACACTTGAAGCCTGACGCTGAAAACTCAACTCAGCTCCACGTGAATAAATGATATTTTAACATATATTAAGATACAAAAATGTTATTTTAATTTGCAGTTATATTTCACAAAATGACAGCGTTTCATTAAACAGACACAGGCCCGGTGTGCATGATAAACGATTAAACAGCTTACTGATCCCAAACACTGCAAACAGTGTCCAGACTGACTGCGCAGTCACAAAAAACCTCTCTTGTTTGATCTGCATCAGAAGATCTGCTCATTACCTTACAGACTGTGGATGCTCTGATTAAATCTTCATCCTGAAGAAGAGAGAAGACGCTGATGAGGCAGTCTAGAGGTAAACTCTGGCACATCTCTGTTTCCACAGCCATCCCAGCACCGCCGAGTTACTTTCATTTTTGGGGGGGTGACGTCATCGTGACGCATCCTACGGAGCAACTTCATGGACACTGCATTACGTAATAGTTACGGTTATTCGCTTTCTTAAAAAATATTGTATCCCCATAGTTTATTTTGCCTCAGTTCATTCATGTACCCTCCTTTATTTTTTTATTGCCTAATACTTCTGATACAATTATAGGAATCCTTACAACATTATTTTTTTTCCTATAATGACTGTATGTTGTAACCTTTTACCCCGTTGCCTTAAAAATGCCTTCTTAGGCGCCTTTATTTTATACGTTGTCATTTATAGGCTATTCCCCCTGGCCTTGTATGTTCTTTGTTGGGTTTTTTTGTGATTGTTTTGTTTTTAGGGTTGTATACTTTTTATACTTAATGATAATTGCAATTTAAAAAGATGCATTAATAATTTGAATAATCTGACAAGATTAAAACAGGAGGAGTTCCCGCTCAATAGCTTGCAGTCAGCAGAGTGGCGCAGCGGAAGCGTGCTGGGCCCATAACCCAGAGGTCGATGGATCGAAACCATCCTCTGCTAGAATCTTTTTTTCGCGCACGAAAAAAGTGGTGGTGACTACTACTTATCACGGTTAGAGAGCAGACGTGCAACCCGTGGTTGGACCACTATAATGCGTAATGCATTTAATGAGATAAAAAAGGCGTTCAATTCTATCAGAGGAAAATCAGAAAGCATTAAAACATATTCAAAGATCTTGAATCGTTCAGGTTTTAAACGTCGCAGGATGTTTTCATTTACTTAGGGCTGTTGCACACTTAATGAAAACCTTTTCAAAAATTCACGTTTATTTTGCAATTACTGTTTTGTGCTTTTCGTTAAAAAGTAAATAAATGAATAGTCTTTTTTTTTCTATTCTGAAGAGCTGAACAGCTCTTTGGCCATAATTTGGTAGAATGCACTATATCTAAGACAATAAACCTTTTTAAAACATTGTGTCTTCGGTCTTGCCAGTAGGGGGAGTGCTTGCGAAAGGTTTTGTATTACTGATAAACGACGCTGTCAGGGTAAAACTGCTATAAATTAAAGAATGGGTTTTTAAAATGACTTTTCGCGCCTTTCTCGGGAGTATAGAGAACAAACGCACAGACATCTGACTCTCGGGCCTTTTGTAAAATCCGCAGTCATTACCGAAGCACCTGCAGTTTAGCTTCTAACACCCCTAACCACATTAAAACACGTCTGACAGCTGTCTGTTTACTCGCTTCTAGTTTATCATCAGTACGACCGTGTCATACCAAAACAACACCTGGACCCTTAACAGACCCTTTTACAGAAGCATTTCTGTACTTTACGGAAAACATGCAACATGTAAATGCAACAATCCATAACGATTAAAAGCCACCTGTTATGCGGTATTTAAGGATCTGAATAAAAGCCGGCACGCGACCCCTGTACGTGATGGGCTGGGCAGCACCTCGGGAACACGCCCAGGTATATAAAGCACAGCTGGAGGATGAAGGGCTCAGACCTGCGCCGCGATGCGCGCTCAACACGAGCTGGAGACACCTTGACGGTGGAGCAAGTGGAAAACCCAGGCTACTTCGAACGGACTTTACTTAACCGCTGTTCCTACCCGAAAAGCGCAGTTTCTCGTTACGTCTGAGCGAAACGAGACGGATCCATCATGAGCAGGAGAACACGACGCTGGATATTTCGCATTTTTCTTTGTCTCGGAATAATCTACTTGAAAATGGGGTGAGCCGATTGGGAAAATGCATTGCGCGGTATATCATATCATAAGGGTGCATTCTGCGTTAGACGAACATTTTATGCTGTTCTGTGTATTAATATGCTTTTGCAACAGAAGTTACTTTTAACTACTTAAATCGGTTTACTTTACACTAACAGTGCGATAAAAGGAGTTGTGCTAACACTTTACTTAAAGCTTTTATGTATAATGCATTATAAAAAAAGTTGTTCCTTGCGTTGCACCTTATTGTGCATTGTACAGTCTAAATAATTGTAACCACAATTAATTAAAACAATTGTTACGCTATGCGTTTTATAATTACTTATGACAAGATATAGGCTAATGTATTAAGCACATTGTGAATAATTATAATGCTTTAATAACATGTAATGCATTATACATAGAGGCTTTAAGTAAACAGATTTTTTTTTCATTCAGTGGGAGGGAAAACACCTTTTTAAAAGTAATCATGCTTTCCAAGGATATTAGGGTCCGCCGCGCACTTGCGCGCATTTGGAAATGATGTTTAATATGTGATCCGGGACCACAAAACCAGTCATAGGGTCATATTACTAATCAAAAATTAAGTTTTAGAAACATTTACATTAGGAAGTATCTCCATGCTACATGATCTTTGCCATTTTGGTATAAAAGAAAAAGTAGTAGTAGTATTTGTTGGTTATTGCTACAAATACACCAGGGTCACATATCTGTTTGATTAGCAACCAGCGTTTAACCTCGACCTCCGATCAACCTTAGGCGGTTCTCCACCGTGCTGGCTCTAGGAGCGAGCATCATATGCAACAAGATCCCTGGCCTGGCGCCCCGGCAGCGCATCATCTGTCAGAGCCGGCCGGACGCCATCATCGTGATCGGACAGGGCGCGCAGATGGGCATCAACGAGTGCCAGTTTCAGTTCAAGCACGGCCGCTGGAACTGCTCCGCGCTCGGCGAGAGGACCGTCTTCGGAAAAGAGCTGAAAGTGGGTATGTTGGAGATCTCCTCTCGTACGACTGAAACGTTTGGTATGAGCGCGCGAGAGCGTTTACCGATCTGGTTGCGGATTATATAGAGTTACCTATATATTCTATAGGTTACCTTATAAAAATCGACCTGTCCAAGTTGAGATTTCCGCGCTACGTGCCTGAAATGTCTGGCAGATGAGATATATGAGCGTGTTTCTTACCTGCGGTCACACGCGCGCCCCAAAGCATCCCAGGAACCAGTCGTTAAACGTGGCGATATCAAAAGAGGCTCAAATGAACATACGGGTTCTTCAGAGCCACCTTCCCGGTCTCGTGAAAGCGCGTGTCGGTGTGTGGAGTAGGTGCGTATTTTACACACGACAAAACTGCGTCGTCAAAGTCCTTTTCTGCGTATAACAGCACGCCAAACAGAAACAGAAAATCGCTTTTGCAGTCGTACCTCATGTAGTTACTCGAGGTCAGTGTTTTTAAGAGCATAGAACCTCATTCTGACTGAAAGCCTTCTCGCGAGTTTGGTAGTAACATTTTTTTACGCACGCATCAGTGTTTGGGTTGGTATTTGCAGCCTGAAGAGGTTTTCCACAGGTGTAAATTACAGAGCATGATAAGATGTCACCTGAGACAAATGGACTTTTACTTTGCCGATCCAACCTGCTTAAAAATAAGGCAGAGCTGCTGTATCAGTTTATAAAAGTTAACAAGGAGTGAAGTCAGTGTAGAGAAAAAACCTTGGGGAAAAAAAAAAGTGTCTATTGTGTCTATTTTACTGCACAATAAACAGACTAATTAATCTTTAATTTACATAATCTTACGAGGATTTTCAATAGTTAAAATAACATTTATTATTTATATTTAAAACGAACAATTTTTGCGTTGAAAAGTAACAGAGAAATAACATAATGCATTTCTTTAAAGTTAAAAAAATGCATGAGGTTTCAAATTTCGAAGGAAAAAATAAATCGGTCTCAACACAACACGAGAAAAATCACTTACTTTACATACGTTTGTCTATAGTGTTATCATGGGCGGCAGCTTTGTTTTACACTTTAGGTGAATTGTTGTACATCTGCTGATTATGCAAATAAAGCAGTGTTTGTCAGTGATTCATGGAGAAGAAATAAGTGATAACCTCGGAAAGGTTCATGTCTTCAGGAGTTCGTTGGTGTCGTTCAAAGAGCAGGTCTCTTTTTTGCCTGCTTCAATGTAATTAATGTTCCCTGTCTGTAAATGCAAATATTAATTCAAAAAAGTACACACTTATATAGTTTTTAGTTATTTTTACGTGAAAGCTTTTGAGTTTCTAACCACATTAAATTCTGCATAATGCATATATTTGACGTTTTAGTTGAAGTAAAAAAGCGCGCTCGTTCTAATACAATAAAGTCTGGGTGTTAACAGGCAGCAAGGAGGCAGCGTTCACGTACGCCATCGTGGCCGCAGGAGTGGCTCACGCCGTCACAGCCGCGTGCACGCAGGGAAACCTCAGTGAATGCAGCTGTGACAAAGACAAGCAGGGCTTCCACGGCCACGCAGACGGCTGGAAGTGGGGCGGCTGCTCGGCGGACATCCACTACGGCCTGGGCTTCTCCAAAGTCTTCATGGATGCCAGAGAGATCAAACACAGTGCCAGGACACTTATGAACCTGCACAACAACGAAGTCGGGCGGAAGGTACGTATTTGTTTCTTGTAAACGAAAACTGCGAGACACGATTTCGTTTTGAGGGCTTACCTTGAAGGAGCAGTCGATCCGAGAAGATCTCGTGGAGGGGTGGCGATTTTGGACAAGTTCACAGGATACACAATTTCCAGAAAAACTGTAAGCGTGGAAGTCCACCCCCCAACCCGTGTGAACATCAGTGACTTAAAATGAGTTAGTCACAGATTTACCAAAACATTAAAAAAAGTTACAAAGTGCCATATTGGCGCAAAAATGAAAAATGTGCTCACTCTTGTCTTGCGCGACTTACTTCCTGCTGTGAAATTCTGTTCTTTTCCGTGCACCAAAAGCATGCAGTGAACCCAAAAAAAAAAAAATTAAACTTACGCTATGCCCAGAAAGTACTGTTTTGGAAGGTTCGGCGAGCAGATCTGTTGTGCTATCGAAGGAAAGCCTTTGACTTGAGCTGCAGAAGACATGAGATAACATTAGCGTCAAAGCTCTCAGGAAATACATTGACTTTATTCCAGAGAGAGCGAAAGTTAAAAGCCTATAGAAACAGGTACGTCTGTTGCGCTCCATCTGCTTGTTTCGTTAAAATTATGAAATGAACTGACGCTTCGGAGATGAATTCAGATCTGTAAGGTGTTCTAACAGTCAAACAATTGCATCTCTGAAGAAAAGTTACGCACATCCTGAGACTTCGTCACAATTAACATCCACAGTTCACATCGTACTGGAGAGAAAAGAAGTAGCATGTTGATTTGCCAAAGCTAAAAATTTTCCAAACATTATACACAAATACTAGAAAATTACTAGAATTTGTGCCATTATTCACCACCCATAAAGCATGCCTTAACACATTTTTTGCCTGTGTAATGATACGAGTCTTTAATTATCAGTATATCAGCTGCAGAACAGTCTCATCCACGCTTATGGGATTGTGGCTAATGCTAATTTACCCTTAAGTACGTCTGCCGCTAAAGTTGTTATTCATTGACATCTTCTCATCTGCTGCAGTTCGGATGTCGAGCTATGAGACATGTGATGATGTTTGGCCGTGCCCTGTCATGTTAGGTCTGGAAATGAGCATTGCGGGTGAGAAAATGACCGAATTTTCATTTTTGGGTGACCTGTTTCTTCAAGAGGTATTATCTATCAGTGAAGTGATGTTTTGGTTACGCTGAACGGATCAAGTGAAAGTCAAGTACAGGGAAGGATTCGGTAACTATGGCTCTGCGGTTTGCAGCCGTCAACAATCCGGCCCCTGAAGCCAAGACTCGACTGGCACAGCAATAATAGGAAGCTTTTAGGGGTAAGAGCAGAATAAGTGCTAGAGTTTGATTACAAATCAGATGAGCTCCAACACACCGAGCTCTGTGCGGATACACTCCCATTTTCTGCTCAGTTAAAGAGACATTGGCTTACACCAGTATCCCCTATCGCTATCTTTGATGGAGACGTTTCATCTTCGAAGCTGTGTTTGTGTCTCAACTTTCAATGCTCGAACCGCCAAAGATCCTAAAAGGATTTTTCACTTTCACCTGCATTTAGAGGCCGTGCTTTTTTTCCGCATATACATTTGTTGTCTTTGATGTGGAACAAGGGACGCGGCCTCTTAGGAAAAAGAAGCGCGCTGAATGCGTTCTTGTACACTGAAAATAATGACTAGATTTGATTTATTTATTATGCATTGGTTGCAAAACATTTGATCATACCTTTTAACATGTTTCTGAATGTAGCTAATATAAAATATATAAAATCAAATTGTACATGTTAATGAAATAAAGACATCTACAATTTCATGGCTTTTTCTTAACATGTTAAAATTCTGCTTATATATATATACTGTATATAAATTAACGTTTTGCTTTAATAATCACTGAATACATTTTTCTCATGCTTTAACAAATTCTACTTATTTGGATGTGTTTACTAACATACTAAATCACATGGCTACTTAAGTATAATTTTACTTCTAATGTATTATTAGCTATAATATTAAAAGTTAATATATTTTAAATCTGCTAAATAATTTTTTTTTACAAATACATTACAATACAAGACATAGAAGTTTCAATAGAAGTGAAAAAGTGTATTTAGGCGTACTATAAATGCTTGTCAGTACGCCTTTTAACCATACCACCACTTAAAACTAAAAAAAAAATGCTCAAGTGTACTTATTTTTCAAAAGGGGGATAGCTAAATCTTGCTTTCTTGTTATCTGTCATGATGAAGTTAAAGGAGTGCTTCTCCAAAAGGGAAAACTCTACAGAATCAGTCATTAAGGTTGCATGCGGTGTCTTCTGAAGCTTTTTTGAAGTCTGAACATTATTAACTTTAAATCTGTTGCATACAATTTGAAGAAAGTTTGATTTCACAATTTTGAGGTGACCTGTTCTATTAACTAGGGCATGTGTGAAGTAAGAGCCGATCGGTCTATCGGCCAGCGAGAGGGAGAGAGAGAGAGAGAGAGAGAGAGAGAGCAGAAGAGTCATTCTTGCTCTCCCAGTTGAGTTTAATGAGGGGGAAAGGAGCTTCCATCTTATGTCTGGCTTGTTGCACGTTTGGTCACAGAGAGCTGATTCATGGCACCAACTCTTCTTCTCAGTCGCCACACCGTTTGTACCCTCTTATCTGAGCAGCTAAATTGCCTCTTAGTGAACCGACTAGCCTTACAGGATCATTCTAGCTGCGGGTTTTGTCTTGAGCAAACTAAAAGAGTGCTCTGTTTGAGCGTTCGTATGCGTGCCAGCTAATGTAATGACGCTGGCTCACGGTGCCATCTCTGAAGAGCAGACAGCAGAAGGTCTGAGTCGATGAACGACACGCAGGCCATTCTGATTGGTGTCAACGCTGTTGGGGAAAATAACATTGTGTGCAACAACAATACCGTTATTGTGCGGTTCTTGCATTGTTTGTTGAATGTGACGACACGAGCAGATACTCCAGATATCAGTTTGCTAAGTCAAGCCTCACGTTTGTTATCGCTTAAACAGGATTTGTGATATTAAAACAAGAAACAAGCAGACTTTTTAAGTTTACTTGAGTAAAGTAAAAAATACTTTTACATTTTAAGCAGAGTTACTTGACATGTGCTGTGGGCAAGGGTGTTAGTCTATACTGTTCTATATTATACTAATCAAAAAAATGGTTAAATGTATATGCATATATATGAGGCATATGCTTATATGCATGAAGGCTGGTGTACAGTGCGTGACTTAAACAGATCTTTAATTAAGCACTAGGCTTCATATAATTACTGACTTGTGAATGGTTACAGATCATACACAAAAATGGCTGAGGATCACGCACTTAACACTAAAGCTCAGACAGAAACACATGCCTTGATGCATGTCAGATGAAAACATCTTGTGTTCTGATCAGCTCGAAAAACTTTTTTGATATCCTCTTACTAAATGGATTCATTCTGAACCAAAAATCTGCAAAAAACTACTCATTCATTTGCCCCTAGAGTACTGTACAAGTCAACAAACTCTGTAGACTGTAGGTTAGCAGGTTAGGTGTAGGGTTAGTACAATACGTTGAAGGAACACTCCACTATTTTTGTAAATAGGTTCATTCCCTTACTCCCCCAGAGTTAATAAGTGGAGTTTTTCTGTTTTGTGTTCCAGTCTCACCTATACGGTGTGCTTGTTGTCAGTAATAGACGAAAGCACTAATCTTTCCCATTCCTGCTCCTGTGCTCTTCTCTCAGGTCCTGGAGAGGAACATGCGTCTAGAGTGTAAATGTCACGGCGTGTCTGGATCCTGCACCACCAGGACCTGCTGGATGACCCTCCCCAAGTTTCGTGAGCTTGGCTTTATCCTCAAAGACAAATACAGCCACGCCATTCACGTGGAGCCGGTCAAAGCCACCCGCCACAAGAGGCCCACCTTCCTCAAGGTCAAGAAGCCCTACTCGTACCGCAAGCCCATGGACACGGACCTGGTGTACATCGAGAAGTCGCCCAACTACTGCGAGGCGGACCCGGTGACGGGCAGCGTGGGGACTCAGGGCCGGGTGTGCAACAAAACGCTGCTGCACCATCCCAACGGCTGCGACCTGATGTGCTGTGGCCGGGGATACAACACACACCAGTACTCACGCGTCTGGCAGTGCAACTGCAAGTTCTTCTGGTGCTGCTACGTCCGGTGCAACACCTGTAGTGAGAGGACAGAGGTGTACACGTGCAAGTGAGCCGCTCTTACGGACCTCGTTCTGATACAAGAGGACTCTATGAGGTGGCATCTGTTCTTTTGCACAAGGCTCTACTTCAGACTCGCTTTAATGGAAGATCATTGAGATCGTCAAAGCTTTACTCTGGAGAAAGAGGAACTGAAAGTCTAAATCACTGTCTGAATCTGTCTGGATTAAAACAAGGATCTCCGTGGAACCCAGAACAGCAACCTGCACCTTGATTTTACCGATGAGCTACTGAGACACGGACATCTTTGCAGGCATGCAGCAAACCTATATTGACAAACAGAGCAAAACTAGAAATTCCAGAAGTAAAGGGAAAGGACTTTCTAATAGTTTTTTGCTTCAAATCAATCCAGGTGATTTATTACCACCCAAAGTGCTTTGTTTTCTAAAAGTGCTTAACATTCGATTACTCTTTATTTGAAGTTTTCCTTGTTACAGTGTAATTACACATTTAAGTACTGAGTAATATTAAAGTGTCCCTATTATGGGTTACGAAAGGTTTATATATTTTTTTGGGGTGTCCTAAATGACAGGTTGAAATACATGCAAGGCCAAAATATAGGCCTTTATAATCCACATTTATTTTATATTTATATTACATTTCATTTGAAGCAGTAATTGCGAGCTTTTAATGCTCCAAAAGCGGCACCTAGTGGCAAAGAATGAATGTACATTTTCATTCAGACAAACGCTAAAAGACCAACAAGTGGGTGGCAATATGTTAATGTTTCATTTCGGGTCAACATGTTTTAAACATGACTCATCTCAAACCTTCAGAGTCAGCTCCTTTCCTTTGAGAGACAATTACTTTATAGACTTTTAGGCTTAAAACTTTGCAAGATGTTTTCGTTCGCTTAGAGCTGTGACACTGCATTAAAGCTCGCTTTCAGAAATTCATAATAGGGGCACTTTAATGAACTACATGTACTTACTATATGGTTAGGGTTTGTCTTGGGGTTACTTGCATGTAATTATGCATAATTAATTGTTATTATAATAGTAAGTACATGTTACATGTAACAAGGACACCTTAAAATAGCGTTACCAATTATGCTTAAGTAAGAATATTTAAGTGTACTCAATTATGCTATTTTGGGACGCCATGAATATAAACTAAAATGTACTTTTAACATACTTTCTCTGCAGAAACCCACTAGTGCATGAAAGCTAGTGCCTCTAAATAGCACAGTTGAGTGCACTTGATGTTTTTAAGATTATTTTAAGAAGTACAGCCTTTTTTTTGTGTTTTAATTACAAAATGAGTGCGTCAAAATAGACCATATTATGCTTTTTAAATTGCCTTATTTAAGATTTGTATTTTGTAAGCGAATTCCTAATATAGAAAAATGTATAGGAAAAGAATATTGGAACCAAGGTTGCTGATTGCGCTGTTGTTAAATTCCTCCAAACAACTGATTTTATTTATTTATTAAAAACAATGTTGTTAACTGTAATTGACGAGACGCTGGAAACAAACAGCGCATCTGCATCTCTGCTCATGAATACACTGGGATTTGTATCTTCTGAAAGAATAGCTTTTTTTAGTTTACAAGACAAGAAGCAATATTTTTTTTTTTTTCTATGAGAAATTTCCTGTATGCTGCTAGTCTGGAATAATCACATTCGCTGTAATATTACCAAACTACTGACTACAAGATTTTGTAACTGGTATAGTGATGAATCCAGAAATGTAGAATTTACACTGAAATTGTAAAATATTGGTAAGAGAGTATATTTTGTAAAAGAATATTTTTATATGAATGTTTTATTTATACTTTGTCATTTCTGAACACCCGATGCATTGCGGGTGACAAAGTTGGAATGTGGATGTTAATTATTAAAATCAATTTTAGATCTCATGCAAACGTGGTTATGTTGTTATGTTAGCGTTTGCCAGTGGAAAGTTAATAGTGCTCTTACTTAGGTTTCATGATTTGAACAAAGTGAAGCTAGGCACAAAAAAAGTCTGCTTTAACAAACACAAATCACATAAACGCCGCTCACAGTTCCTTCATATATCCACGTTGTTTCCGTTAGCCTTGTTAAGAAACTCGGGCTGAATAAACATTACGAGTAATGCCCGCAGATGCTCCGTGTTGGACAGTGACTCCAGCCCTGTGTGTAATTGATGAGCACAGTGAGTGTTGCGGTGATGACTTGCTCCAGTGGGCGGAGCCGGAGCTGTCAGGTGATTGATGGCTCTGACATTTCTTTCATTCAGACCTTTGCCACTAGTTGCTAAACAACTCCATTGCCTGCTCTGAAATGTCGAACAGATCGCCTTACAGGTGATAGCTTTCTCAAAAATATGAACACACGGAAAGATAAGAAATGATAGCTACATAGATAGATAGATAGATAGTTAAGTGAAGGTTTTCTCCTTTCTGGTCCTGTCATTGAATCTCAAGCTTCTGTTTGTTATTGTGTCAACTGCCAAAGAGTAGTAAAAAGCTGTGTTTGTGCTTAAACATGGCTTTGCGGCTCTGCCAAAGCTTGTGGGACGTCGGCTGTGCTCATAACATTAGGCCATACTTCAGTGTTTCTAAAAGAAAAGCACTTGGGTTCACAATAAGTCAGTTGATGGTATCCGTTAATATGTATAGCGTCGCAGATTCCTAAATAACAACATATACACGGCGAAAATCAACACAACCTGCCATTTTTTAAACCATCCACAGCAATAGATAAATAAAATGATGTCAATACCAGAAACCAGAACATCCTTATCCCCACCCAACCCAAAAGTTGTTGTTAAAGTGGACTCTAAGGACGCTGACACATCAAGGCATCGGTTTAAAACATAGTTTTATTGTTAATAGGCCACATATTCTAGACACGATTCTCTGATTGCTGGACCACAGGCACAGACATTAGAGCTGAATATCAACAGATATGAGAGACCTTTCTGATTATACTGAACAGTAAATGCTGATCGGACCATTCTTCACTCAAATCGAGGATAAAACCCACAAACGATCAGTAGTGCAGAGACAATAATAACAGCAGTAATTGCATGTAGTGAAGAGAGGGAAGAGAAGTGTGTTTTGCACCCGCTGCCTGTCTATAAATCACCCGACACATAATTCCATCAGTCATACGTTTGTTTTTCATCTGGTTGAGACATGCACATGCACCTCAGAGGAGCGCCACGAACCACAAGCCAGTCTAGCTCTTCTCTCCTTTCTACATCCGAGGGATATGCGTGCGTTTAGAAATAATTCCACTGTAGAACTGCACACCAGCAACGCTTCCGCGTCTTCCGCGATACAGAACATGCTTCGTTATGGGATATGAAATGTTGACTTTTGACAGCTTCACTTTGCCTGTAACCTTAACGTTACTAGACGCTTAGATTAGACCTGTAAAGTTGCAGCTCTCGGGCAAGCGAAGCTGATATTGTTGAGGAAAAAAAGAAAAAAAGAAAGCTTCCCCTTTAGGTGTGTATTTCGCAACACCGTTTGAGATACGGAGAGATGGGTTTGTGAGTGAACTTCAGTAACAATTGCCTTTGAAGCTCATGCGTGAATTCTTGTTCTGGGATTGGTATAACCGTAGAGTCCCATATGATAGTTTTCATCTTTCGCTGTGTGGTATGGTGGTCCCTCATGAACCCCTCCACCTTTAATGCTGTTTGAGAAATGATTACTGCAAACCTCAAATGTCTGAAGTATCTCCGTTCGCTAAAACTCAAACTAGATTTCCAGGAATTATCGCATCTTCTTTTTTGGGTGTGAATTCCTGACACAAACCTATTGCATGAAGCAGACAAAGTTTCATTATTTCTTCACACTGGATTGAGTACGCTGTGGAAAAAAGGTTTGATTTCATTCAAGGCGAAAACACGATCTAATATTACCGAATCAACCTGCTATATGGTTCCCTGTAGCAAAAAAACAATATATATATATATATATATAACTTATTTACTACCAGATAACTTGAAACCTACTGCTATAAACCTTAGAATTGAACTGTATTTGGAGTATGTTTGTATGTATATTTAGTCTTCACTCGGGTTACATTAACAAAAGTATCTTATTAAGCCGATCTTTTGGATATCTTTATGAATAGATATCTTTATGATGCGAATGATTGCTGTTCTCCAGGCTGGAGTATTAGTGCTGGCAAATGGTGATGAATCTTGCTCTTTGAAGCTTTGTATGTCTTTCATGTCCTCTGGCTTAATGACCACATGTGCAGATCAACAGTGTTGTGACAACAGCAGCGAGTCTTAGTCCAGATTACTGTTGTTGCATTAAAGACACGTTTACTGTGTCAACAGTGCTTTAATATACAGAAAAAAATGGTCTCGTTTGACATTTCGTCTCACAAAATCGACTAAAGCTGAGAATACATTTGGCAGCACTGATTGAACCTATAG
Source organism: Puntigrus tetrazona (assembly GCF_018831695.1). NCBI lineage: Eukaryota > Metazoa > Chordata > Actinopteri > Cypriniformes > Cyprinidae > Puntigrus > Puntigrus tetrazona. The sequence goes on along the minus strand of NC_056721.1, from coordinate 1,007,368 downwards.
CTACTATGCTTTAAAATATAAATGAATGAATGATGTTGATAAAATTGTACTTTGGACTGCAAAGAAAATCTCGTATATTTTAAATTTGCGTTGCTAAAATGCAGGGCTCTTTTGTAGCTGCAATCCTAAACGACCATAGAAAGATCTTCAGATTCATAGATAACTATAGTTGCATTTGGCTTTATAGAGGAGCACTACTCATTTCCATCGTATGTCCTTTAATAACGAATGCTGTAAAACTCAAAAAGCATTTTAAATACATAGGAAAAATGTAAATGAAAAAAAGAAAAACCAAGTAAAATCAGCTGCAAAAAATCAACTCTGCAGGACTGAAATAAAAAAAAAGGAAATGAAATACAATTGCATTTTTTATTTAATAGAACCCTGAAGGAATGATTTCAAATTCTTAAATTCCATTAGAAATCCTGAACGTTCGTGCATAACACAAAACACATCATGATTTTAAGTATTAGTCATATTTATGTAACAACGGTATATTTTTATAGACGCGCCATGTTTGTTAGTTTTCACCATAAACTGAATGTTTACAGATCCCCTCCCCAGTTTCTCTCTCTCTCTCTCTCTTTTGAAGTGAAGCACATGTGAGTCGGAGGAAAGATTGATGTCATAATGAGTGTGATGGCATGCTTTAGTCATTTAAACTGGCAGTATCATCTCAAATTATTTCATGGCTTTCTGCAATGATACATTGAGAGCAGGTCTGGACAGGAGCGGAGATGTAGACTGAAGGCAGAGGCCGTGTGTTACAGTGCCTGGAGACATGAGGAGCTCGCTCTGTGTTCATGCTGGAAAAAAAAAATCCCATCCCTGCTGTAACTCTTTTCAACTACACCGAGATGCATTTCGAACGCGCTCATAAATATGTGATGGCGAGGTCTCGGTGTCTGCAGAGTAAAGTTTCTTTTCATCATGTTTAAAGATGTCTTGTGTCTCATTGACTCATTCAAAATGATTGGTTGAGTAACGCTTTATTATATTAGTCCACTTTAGACGTTCTACTAACAGTCGACCAGCAGCCATTAGAGTATTAGAAGAAGTTTAAAACGTGATGAGGTGCGAGAGTTCAAAACCTCTGTTCGGTGACTGCATATGACCTCTATTAGCAAGGGCTCAGAGAAAGGTCAAAGGTCATGCTCAGTGTCAGAACAGCACTGCTGAAGAATAGGAATGCTAATGACTTCGATTTGATGGGACAAAAGACGTAATGGGAGGCAGAGAAAAGCCTTTGTGTCTCGCCGAAAAGCCTGGTGATACAGCGCTGATGAATATTAACCTGAACTCACGGACACTAACTAACTCGCTTAATGCTCCGGTTAGTGTACGACAGCGTCCATAGACAGAGACAGACGGAGACGGATGGGCCTGGAGAGGGCATTGTCTTCTCTTGTGCTCTCTCAGGGCTTCTCCGGGCTTACAGAAGCAGATCTGTCAGTGGTTTTGGATGTGGGAAGGTGTCGAAGGAGTCCTTTCAAGGCTGTGTCTCGGAGGGGAAAGCGAACACCGGCTCTGCTATCTCTCATTGTCGAGGGTATCTTGGGAAAAGAAAGTAGCACACTGGCATTCTGTGCTGTAACTGGTGTCATAACTCGCCTTTGTGAATGAGCAGCTTTCTAAAGACTCAATCTCCAATTACATTAAAGACAGAAGAAGCCAGAAAGCTGCTGAGGACAGGGAGGAGTCCCGCAGCATCTGAATGGAGCTGCTGCAAAGAGACGTGTTTGGAACCATAAAGACATTAATTAAGAGCAGGTGCCTCCTATAGAAGATCACTCTGAAATATTAGCACGCCATTGTCTCGCCCAGGCCTTTGTCTTGAGGTACACCAGACTCTAACGCAGGACTTTTACAGCCTTATTCATCTTTCAACAAAATGCTGTTCATTAATGACTGACTTAGCAGTTTCACTTGTTGTTTTTCTTGAATGTACATACAAATGCAAATTTGTAATATAAATTGGAAAAGCACAGTGGGTATTTTAAAAAACGCTGATGACATGAATTACTTTTTTAGGATCAATTCATAAACATTTTTAAAATTCTGTATTACGTTCTAAAATAAATCAAAATGTCTTTATGTGGTTACAATTTACTTTCTTAAGAACTTTATGTACTTAATTCTGTTTTTATTTAAAATTTTCTATATGCATCTATATCCAACCAGTTTCTTAAATGCTTTTATTGTTATTTTAAAACGAGCATTTTAGTATTGGAAATTGCTCCTTATAAGAATTTTTGATCACACTTTATTTTCAGATCCAATTATCAGCTATATTAAATACAGCCTCAATGCACTACTGTTTTTTTTTTAAATAGACTGTGCTTGTGCTTACAATGTTATATGTTTCAAATACATCTTATATTATTATTAGTATTATTATACTATTAAAGACTCCAAATTCAGTCTTAAATTAGAGAATAAATACTAATTAAATATAATTCTGTCCTCTATTACATATAATTCTGTCATCTGAATTAAACATTTTTTTTTTTCAGGACTAATTTGTCTTATATGTTTAATGTAAATTTAATTCATAGTTATTAATAATATTTATTTAGCCAAATAAAATAGTTCACGTTACTTTTTTTCAAATGCAATGTTTTATTGAGTTGTAATGTGTCAGAATTGTTTTAGATTTTTGGATTTTGCTAACCCTAAATAAAAATAGCTCTTGAGAAACCCCTGAAAAATCTATTTTGTCGTGAGTTTGCTCCGGCAATTAGGATTTCGATCTACACGTCCACTGTTTTACAGCAGATGCTGAGAAAAGTAACCCGTAAACGTACTTTCCAAGTGCTTCATTAAAGGCTGAATGCGTTTCGTTGATTGATCTGAGTGAAACGAGCAGGTTGCTTCACGCCTCTATCACCTGCAGCTTTGAGGCCTGTCAGATAATCACTCCCAATAGAACAACTGCACCTCTCATTAACAAATATGACCCCCGTTAGCTGTCCTGAAAGACCGTTTTTGTTTTCAGAGATATGTTTGGCTAAGACTGAGACGCTTTTCATGCAAATCATACTTGTTGTGGCAAATCATTTTTGATGTCTATAGGCCTAAATTGGCAAGACAATGTAAATCTTTTGCAAGAAAAAGCCTGAGAATATTTTCCAGGTAAAGTGAAGCTTTCTTGTTGGGACCTAACAGGTGAAGTCTTGCTGCAGGTGACAGTGTTTCGGAATCCTGAAAGAGAAACAAGTTTGCACACAATAACAGCACAGCACGCAGGATGTTACATAGACAGCTTCTGGATTCGGGCCATTAACCCGTTCGCACTACAAATATAATGCTTTTTATTTTTAGAATAGCTTGTAAAAAGCAAACCAACTGATCTCTGCAGTAGAAATGCGTGTTGCCAGCGCCATGTCGTTGATGGTTTTTATTCAAAATGTTGATGGCCGTTGACTCCATCCGCTGGTGCTTTAACAGATGCGACATCCAGGAAATCATATAGCAGTCGTTCTGCTTAATGTCAATAAGGTTGCTGATTGGCTGGTATCCAGAAGTCATTGTCTCTGTCCTCTGTCCTGTTGCAGGATAGATAAGGAATTCTCTCAGAAAGATAGATATTTAAACCTGTGTTAGATGCATTTTTGATGATGTGGTTGTGGTTTGAATTATCCGATCGTAGCACATCGCTGTCAGACGCAGTCAGAAGCGAAACAGCCCGGTGGGCCTAAAAAACATTTTCATTTTAATACTGGAAGTTTTAAAATGACGTGCGTTAATTAATATGAGCTAACAAGTAGCATTAGTATTATTAAGTAGCATTATTTAATGGACCTAAGCCACAATGAACTAGCAGTGCCCTATATGGTATCATGGTACACCGCATTACGCATTAAACAGGTTCTCCCCACTAAATGATGCACTGACTGAGGAACATGATGAAAGTGCCCATGTAACGGTGATTCTATTGAACCAAATGTGAATCCTGTTCTTAAATCCAACCCAGGGAGTGCCTTGGAGCCTGTTCATTTCCCCAATAACTTTTTAGTAGGGCTAGATAGGGTTGCATGGCCTCCCAAGCTTCAGGCTCCTCTGTGGTCTTCTGAGCCAGAATGGATGCTGGCCTGGAGGCCTTCTGTCCTGGTACTATGCTCCTAGAGGCCTTGAGATTAAGTATTCTTCTACGTCTCCAATATTGAGACGTAGAAGAAGTGCTGAGCCTGCTCTCATCATTTGATCGTGGTTGTAGGTCTCTGTTAGCTACTATATCTTAGTGCCGTGTTCAACCACAACATTCTTTTGAATAGACTAGAAAATGATGCTGCCATTTGAATAAGCGGTTCAAATTATACTTATGTGACTATCATTAATTAATAGCAGAGAATGGTGAGGTATAATATTGATCACAATTGCAGTATGGAGTTCCACAAGGCTCAGTACTAGGACCGCTGCTTATAACACTACATGTTATCCTTAGGAGATATCATGGTCCAAAATGCAGCATTAGTAAGAGTCCTTACTAGAACCAGGAAGTATGACCGTATTAGCCCGGTTCTGTCAACACTGCACTGGCTCCCTATCAAACATAGGCTAGATCTTGTAAAGCCATGGATGATTAATTTCATATCACATTATAAAGTTTTTTTCTCCATTTCTGTCAATGATGGTGTCACGGTTCCTTTCCACTGTTGTTCATATACTCAGCTTTGAGTTAGTTCTCTCTCGTAAAGCTGAGAGAAACTCAAAGTAGTGTATTTGAGCTCAGAGAGCTCGTCAGGCAGGTTTTCTGTAATTATGTAAAAAAAAATTGCCTGAATCCCTGGAGGCTTTGAGCCCAGGAACTATGTGAACCGGCATGTACTTCCACTGTCACTGCTCATTTCACAGCCTCGCTCTCTATCACACAAACAACTGTGCAGTATAAATCAAATCCTCCGTAAAGATCATTTCTTTTTTGAATACACTGTTAAGTTTTGCTGATATGTAAACAGTCATGAAATAATTAATTCATAACAGCAGATCATTTAATCATATAAACTCCTATTCATATGTACTCATTCTTCTGTCAAATGTATATTAATTAATTAATTAATTAATTTCTTTATTTAATATTTCGAGGAAGCACAAGAACTCTAATTTCTCACACTAGATAGATGGCAGTGTTTTCTTTGTTCTTGCTCTGGGCTTATTGCCCTGTGGATGCACGCATGATTGAGTTCACACTGTATGTTTATTTGGCTGCTATCAAGGATTAATCCACTTCTTTCTACACGCATATCCTTTATCTTTTAGGCAATACCTGCTTTGAATGAATTTCACATCTGTCATATTTGCATGATCGTTTTATTTATATAGTGCTTTTAACAATACATATCGTCTCAAAGCACTAAACGGAGTGATAGTGATGTATAATGTCAAGATTAAACTCTTCTTTTTTTAAAAAAATGCAGATACAGTCTTTGTAATAAGATCACTAGAAGTCACTAGAAATTAAGTGTCCCCAACTAAGCAACTGTGTGTGTGTGTGTGTGCGCATTTGGTTCATAATTTGATCACAGACGTTTCTTTTCACCCTAAGATCCTATAATTTTGACACTAGCGTTTGTTGTTATCGTTTCTTTAGCCATTTTAAGCTTCAGATCATGTCTGATATGATAAAATGATGATACGATGAAGCAATATTATCTTCATATCTCTCTGCCACATATGTCATGAGTAAAATCCTGCTTGGCTCATGTCACGTTTAGATGACGTCATGGTTTATGCAGTCAGCCATGTTACTTGGTCTGAATGTCTCAGTAGTCGCTTGCTTCTTACCATGCTTGTTTTATAGCGTTTGAGTTCTTTGGTCCTGTGGAGACAAGTTTGGAGATCGCCCATAAAGGAAGCCCATATTCTGCTCAATGAGGCAAAGGAGAAAAACATGGCCCTGCAGGTAGCCATTATCCCTCAGGGAAGCCAATATGAAGAAGAAACGATCCTGAAAAATTCATTTTGCAGATATGAATGCGTGCACATTTAACTGATGTTTTGAGCAGACAACAGCTACAAATCCACGTCTATGTTTTGGTCGCGCCTGATCATAAAATTAAAGAGTTCCGATAAACGTTCCAATAACATTCTACAAACTGTGAATTAGTTTGATGACTCCAACGCTTTGTGGACTGATTGTAGTCTTGGGGAGTCAACTAGTGTCTGTCCATTAAGGTTTTTTTCCCTTCACAGGTCGATTTGTTCATAACTTCTAAAGAGTGTCAATGCCAAAAAAATGAAAAATAAAAAAAAAGGACATAGTACACTGGAGAAAAAAAAAAGATTTATAAACCTCATCTAAATTTTTTATAGTTTTTCTTCAAATTATATGCATGGTTTGGTTCAATTTCACCTTATATATACAATATTTTTTCTTAAAGACAAAAACATTTATATAAAGTATATAAATAATAATGAATTATAAAGACCAACTTAGTTTTTTCATTAGGTTAGTCTACTAATGTAGGCCTAATGTAGGTCAGTATAATAGTTTTGGCTTTGCTTTTTTTTTATTGTATAGTGAACTTAATATTAATATAAAATCTAAATACGAAAGTAGAATTTTCCAGTATAAAACAAAAATATTTTGGCAGTCTAGTTTACTTACTACACGCATAAAGGCCTTTTGTGATGTACTATTAAAATATACCTGTTTTCTGGTATATACTTAAACACAAATTGTATCTTTTACATTTTGTTTTATAGGGAGTGTTATTTGCTTTTACACGAACTAAACGAAACAAGTTTAAACTGAAAACCGTGATTAGACTAATTTAAAAGTGCACTTGAAATGACACGGTTGTTTCGTGTTTTCAGCGTCGGACCTTTCATACTGTGTGTTTGTTCTGTCTTTCTCTTCTGCATTTACATGCATTCATTGAGGAATTTGTCTTATAAATACCGTGTCGTCCGAATATTTATCAAAATCCTAACTAAAGCAGCACTCTCAAGTGTCTTTGGCTATCAGTCGGCTTGTCATGCTCCAGGAAATTCCCATCTTCGGGTAGTTTTGTTGAAATGCCTAGGTCCAAATGTGACGAGTAATGAGCCTTCACACCTGAAACACCGCAGAGTAAACTCACATGAAAGGCTTGAACAAAAATTAAGCGTCTCTGTTGAGGTTTCCAAATTAAAAGGAGAGGAAATTCCCCCTGCAAAAATCACCACCGAGGAAAGCCTGGTCTGAACGCATGTTTATGGATGTGGTGGCATTCATCAGGATGAAACTTGTGTCTTTAAGGTGCTTTTCGTGCATTTTACAGTTGCGCTCTCTTGCAGTTGTGTAAATAATTATCCACAGGAAATGTCATAATGTGAAGGATTACCCACAAAATTAACCCAGGCTCGTTGGAAATACGTGTCTTATACATTTCCGCAAGCCTGTAATTATGTACCTTACTGCAGGTTCAGAGTGAAGTGTCCAGAAAGTGGTGCTAATACGTAACCGTGGCACACGGTAGTAAGTTGGCACAGTTCTACACAAACAGAGACCAACATCTCAGAAGTCTCTGCAGTGCAAGATAAGAGAGGTGAGTGTCAAACGACTCTTATATTGTTGACACAAGGCCGGCGACTGTGAAAGACACGCATGCGGGACTCTTATCAGCGTTCGAGCGCAGTCTCATACCTAACAGAGGCAGTGAAGATGAACTTGGATCAGCACAGAAAGCTGCCGTGAGAGAGAGATCTTCTCGGAGATCAGCACACGGTGTGAGAGAACGAGCTAACAGCTACATTCCACCAGCGTTATGATGTGAAACAGAAAAGCGCAGGGAAACAATGATCACATTCATCACATTCATCCGTCATTTTCCTCTGCTTTTATCTCACGCTTTCTCCCTCCCCTTTCAGAAGATTTTACCTTGCTCCTCAAGCAGAAGTGGGCCTTTGAAGAATCGGCCCTGACATCTGACGTCTGAACATTTACAGCTGCCTCAGAACTTTCTGAACGTCGCAAAATGTTCATGATCTTTCCAAGAAACAAAAATGTCACGCAGGAACATCTGACAAAAACATATTGTGTACATATTCCCTTATAAATCAAACAACTTTCCCAGATTAAAATTTTGGATTTTGCAAATGTTTTCTTCTGAAGAAAGATAAGCATGTAAAGTGCTGAAAGCCAAAATGTTTAATGTGCTGAATTAATATTTACTGAGTAATCCACTATTTTGTCTAGGGGTCAAAATGGCAGGTTTCACCCCCGAGATTCAGAACCAAATTACAGGAGGTTATAACTTCAGGAAGATGGCAGCATTACAGTGTTGTTTTTGCACACATATTAGTAGATCTATCTTTTTTGCATTTTGATGGGATCTCAGTATGACTCCAGGAATAAATTGTTAAATTGCATGTGTCTCCTTTTCTTCTGCCAAAACAAATGCGTTGAATATGCAATTCAATTTTGCAATGTTTGCAGTACTAAAGATATTGTTATATTGTAGATCTTAATAAACATTTCTTTTGGAGTCTTCATTTTCAAGGCTCTAAATCATTCAGGCCCAAAGATAAGAATGTCTCATTTTAGGCTCCATATTCAGATTGTCAAATATTTTCAGTGCAAATATTACCTATTTTCAGTCTAGGTTGATTTTAGCTCTTTTTTTGCAGGGTAATAAGCTCCTGGTTAAAGCTATGAACAACACCAGTGCTTGTTCTTACTCCTTGCATCCACATACAGTCACCTTCACGCCGGGTCACTGCAAAAAGCAAAAAGAAATGCTCTAGCAGCATTTGATGAGATGATACTTGGTGAAGAACAAGACAATCAGAAGATGAAATCCACGTTTATCATAAAGCGGCGTTCCACCAGCAAAGCAGTATGTGTTTCAGATCTTCTGTAGGGCCTGCAGATCTAGATATAAATGAGCCAGACATGAAAACTAATCTTGTAAACAATCTTCACATGTACTGTAAGACCATGCTGATTTTTACAGCTTCACTGAAGCACAGCTCCACCTGCTGGTTTATCTGTTTTATCATTTATCTACAGCCTGGAAGGAAGAGAGAGAGGCACCCTTGAGCACGATGACTTTCATTTCTTTTTGTTAAATAAATCCACCCATAAAACATTTGGATGTAACCACCAGCTGTGGGCTAATGCAATACAAGCAAGATATGTAATCAGATTACTTTTTTTCAAGTAGCTAGTAAAGTAATGCATTACTTTTAAATGTACATCAAAACTTGTGTCACTTTTTCAAATGAGCATGGGCAGCTACATTTTTTGCTGACAGCTCTCCTGTCTCCGTGTTAAGAGAAATCAGGAGTGAGGTGCAGAGGCAGCCTGAGGCTTACTAATTTCACTTTTGGTGTGAAAGTGTCTTTACAATTGCCAAAAACACACCTTTTGGGGTTTTTTAAAACAATAAATAAGGAACCTAGGTGAAAAAAGTAACCAAAAAATAGTGTAATGCATTACTTTCTTTAAATAGTAACCAAACAACTAGTTAAATTAGTTGCATCAGCTACATAACACAGCATACATTTTTTTTCACCCATTGTGTGTGTGTATACATATATATTATATTATATATTTGGAGTCAAGAGGGAAAATGTGACTGCTACCACTTTTAAGTGCTGAAAATGTTGGTGTTTTATTTTGAATTGTCATTTGTATTTTCTGGTGCTTTGTCACATGGGTGGTGCAGGTGGATATTTATTTATTGTGCATTCATCTGTACACAGTTACGTCACCGACCATGGGACTGCGATATTGAGTGACGACACCATGCCTCCTAAAATTAAATTCTACCCTCTGTCACGCAACTCAAGACTCAAGCCATGAAGGAGTACGTAGAACAAGCCATAATCAGTGTTTGTACATCAGTGTCATTCATCTATCATTGCATCTGGTTTTAGGCATTACTCACGGGTAGAGTTAGGTTTAAGTGTAGAGATATGGTCAATTTTGGATTTATGCAATGGGCTTGCACATATTTGAGCTCAGAACTCCTGTTAGTTTCGCATACTCTTCATCTCTTACAGAATTCTGATGGTCGTAGATGACCAAAGATGTGGTCAAATTCTGTCAAGCTGCAAAATCCAAGACCCCCAAGAAACTAACTTATGGTTTCCTCCAACCATTACCAATTCCTCAGAAACTTTGGTCTCACTTGTCCATAGACTCTGTCACAGACCTGCCACTTTCCAATGGTTTCACCACCATACTAGTAATCATTGATCGTTTCTCTAAAGCTTGTCAATTGATGCCTCTCAAGTCTCCCCACAGTCATGGCTTATGTTTTTAGAGTCTATGGTTTGCCTGAGGATATTGTTTCTGACAGAGAAGAATTTTACCTCTCAGGGTTGGAGAGCTTTCTGCGGACAACTAAACATTAAAGTAAACCTCACTTCAGGATACCATTCATAGTCAAATGGCCAAGTGAGAACATGGTGAACCAGAACCAGGAGGTGAACTACACGGCAGACTTCCTTCCATGGGCTGAGAGTGCTCAAAACTCTCTTACTCATTCCTCCACTGGCATGACCTTTCCAATCTTTCCAATGATATCAACCCCGCTTGTTTCTGTGGTCAGGTGAACCCTCATCAGTACCTGCAGTCAATGATTGGATCTGGTGCAGTGAGAAAGTGTGTGACAATAACCATTTCCATCTCCCTTAGAGAGCCATCATAACGAAATCTTTATAAACGACAAACAGACAACATCGCCCACACCCTCCCTACTGACCAGGACAACAGGTCTTGGCTTTCTGTGAGGGCACTCAAGTTGCAGCTACCAAGCAAAAAACCCAGCCCCAGTTATGTCGGCCCATTTAAAATAATCAAACAAATCAATGAGGTTACATTTCAATTAGATATTCAATTAGATCACCAGCATATAAGGTGAACGAGTTTCTGGACTGGAAGCGTTGAGGGGGTCAGCTCCAATATATGGTGAACTGGAAGGGCAATGGACCTGAAGAGAGATCATGGGAAGCTGCCCCTGAAATGCTGGATCCATCATTCATCGAAGACTTTCATAGAGCCAGACCCGATCGTCCAGCACCACAACCATGGGGACTGTAATACCATGTCAGCAGAGGGAGCCCTTACCTGAGTTTTGACTGGTACAACTCCCTCTGCTGCTTCTCTGATCACTTCCTGTTTGGCAGCCATTAAAATATGGCCAGACCATACAGACCTTTGCGAAGTATTGCCAGTTCTACTGCCTTACAGACTGTTTCCTATAGAATTTGCCTTTGTTTTGCCCTCTTGTTTGTTTGCGGTTAGACTGATTACTATGTTTTTGAAATCTTTGCCTGTGACCATGACTCTGATATCTTTTTTTTTCATGTTTTCTCATTAAACTTCTGAAAATAGTTTCTAACACAGCTTCGGCCTCATTCTCTTTATAAAATGTCTTGGTTGACAGGCAAAATCTAAAAAATGTTAAATTTGTGTTTAGAAGATTCTAGTCATCTTATTTTTTCTTAATTTTTTCCATCAAATTACAGTTGCGTTGTCCTATGTCTCAAGAATTAGAGAAGAAAAAAATCACAGGCGTATAATTCAAGCCTCATCAAGTGAATCTTTGCTCTGTAGTTGACTTCTTGAAATGGGAGACACTTTATGCAGTTGCTTTAGGGAAAACACCGATATTTCTGTGTATCCTGCAGAAGCTGAGATCTTTCTGGAAGGAGTACACAGGATAGTGTCACCTAACCTGTAGGGGAAAAGATGAAGAAAATAATAGTTAGAATGTGGTTTCTGTGGTATGCAGCCATGAAAGATCGGCCTGTTGTGTCTTGCAAAAGTCAGTTTCTGAAATATGACAGTTTGACTAATATATGTAACTCTGCCTGCATGTGCAGGAAAACATTCGGAGAATAAAGACATCTCCACAATCAGGAGTCGGACTCTGTGATAGTCATCTGTAGGGGAAAAAATACTGCTATGTATTATATTAATCAAACTACTTCATGTTCCAGGTTTTTTAACCCATTCTTCTGCTGACTGTCAGTTGAGAGTAACTGAGAATGATCTTAGCTTCTCAGCTATTGTAGATAACCTAGAGACGTGTCTTGTACTTGTACTTGTTAGTAGGGTATTTTAACACAGTTGGGCCACAGAAAATACCTGTTGTTGCTGTGCACACTGGCCTAATTTCGCTTATATTATTTCCTTAAAAGTGTGTACTCTTGTTCTGTTAAAAAGGTACATAAGAGTACATTGATGTCACGCAATAAAATGACATCAATGATTTTAGGACAATAATACTGCACAACATTTTATGTACCAGGACATTTTCTACTTAATGAGCTTACAACCAGAACAAAGCTGTTTCATTTTTACAGCATCCAAGGCATTACACTGAAAAAGTCTTGAGAATCCATCATTTCTGCTTTGGGACGCACTGAAGCTTTCGTCCCATTTGGGTCACAATGATTTTCATAGGTGTCTTCCATAGAGTCTTTAAAATATCTTCTTTTCTGTTCAACAGAAGAAAGAAACTCATACAGGTGTGGAATAATTTGGGGATTTTGGGTGAACTTTCCATCTGTCGCCATCTGGTGTTCTTGTGCAACAATTCCTCAAGTACCTCAGAACAAGCCTTAGACTATTCAAACCATACCAAACTTGGCTCTGAATATTACTTGCATTCATGTAGACATTATTGACCAATCTGAGTGAACCAAGTGGATAGAGGATGGGTAAAGAGAAGGAAGGAGGTGAAAAGGAATTGATGCAATATTTAAGAGAGGATTTCTTCCCCACATTTTCTCTCTGTGGGATGTAGAAGCAAATGCCTGTATGTTAATGCACTGTGTGTATTGTCCATCTCAAAAGATACGTGTCTGAGGTTCGGCACTTCTTACATTCTCAGTAATCTATATTGTTCCATGACTGGACAGTTATGGTGAAAATGTAAAAAAAAACTTTTTGGTAATGAAGACTTTTTAAAAGTTTGTGTCTGTGCAAAAGATTTTCTTGAATTGTGTACAAAGTATAATTTGATATATATTATTTATCATTTACTTTATTGTGTTTCTGTTTCGGTTCTTCATTTATTGCATCAGGTTTTCTTAACAAAAAATAACTATAGCAGTAAAGTGAGACATAAATCACTCCTGAGTTGTAAATGCCCATCAGATGTCAAAAGCTCCACCTCCTTACAACACCAGGAAGAGACCTGAGTGTTTTCTCAATCCTGTACAAGAGCATGAGGAAATGAAGAGGAAAATCCTTGTTTGAAGTGGTTTAAGATGGTCCTGAACTTGTCCTTAACTAGTCTGAGGTGTTCCTAAACTATTTTATGATGGTCCATAGCTAGTTTATGCTGGTCATGTGTTGGTCTTGAACTGGTTATAAATTGGTCCTCTGTGGTTCTTAAGATAGTTTAAGCTGGTCTTAAGAGGGTTATACGCTAGTCCTGAGCTGGAGCTAATTGCTTTGGACCAGCACATGACCAGCTCAACCCAGCTTAAACTGGTTGCTTAAACCAGCTGCCATGTATCAAAACATGCCTAACCAGCATATGCTGTTTTTTTCAATATGGACGAGGAACCATTGACAGTCTGCAGAGTTTTTGCAGGAATTTATGGCTTCCATTGAGAGAACTGTGCTTTTTTTAATAAAGGAAGCTAGAAGTTCTCCAGGTGGTTCTTTGGTGATGGCATTCTGAGCCCATTTTGGTCAAGTACCTCAGTCAGTCTCACTTCTGTCCTGACACTCGCATTTTTAATCCAGAGCCCAGGACACTCAGCTCCATCCAGAGAGGTGCTGTGGAGCTTTGATTGATGTACCGCATAACTTGGACAATCTGGCATTTAGAATATGGAAGAAGATGCAAAACATTGTCCAAAAGAGTGAGTCACTAAAAATCTGGATCCCGCTTTATTTGAGGTGTCCTTAACTGCTATTTATTTTCATTTCAATTAATAATTTGATAGACTGCACCTGTTGTGTATACATACATTTTACATTGTATTTGATATTTTTAAAAATACCTGCAGGTGATAACATTATTTAATTTAATTACAATTATAATTATACTGTTGATCTCACTCTTAAACCTACCCAGACCACCAAACCTGTCCCTAACCATATTCCACCTCAGTAGTAGCAGAAATGTTTAGGGTTACACGTTATTTAAAAGATGTCCTTGTTACAGTGCAATTATACATTCAGGTACTGAGTAACATGATGTAACTATACGTACTTACTTGCTATATGGTTAGGGTTAGGATCAGGCTATGGTTTAGGGTTACTTGTATGCAATTATGCAAAGATACCTTAGAATGAGGTGAGCTGTGAAGATCGTAGTAGCTCTGATAACATCTCAACAGTTCATTTATTATTAAAATTATTATTATTATTATTATTTTTATGGCTCTGCTCTTGAAAGTCCTGTTAATATCTGAAATAAGATATTGATAAGAGCAGCTGCTGATTGTTTCCTCTCATAAGCTCCAGTGGTTCTGGACCCAAACACTACAAGTCCACAGCTCGTCCTGTCTGGTGATCTGACCAGTCTGACATACAACAAGTGCAGGCAGCCGCTTCCTGATAATCCAGAGAGATTTGACTTCTTTCGCTGCGTTTTGGCTTTAAATTAGGAACACACTGCTGGGACGTGGAGGTGGGAAACATTTCAGCTTGGACTGTGGGAATAATCGCAGCCTCGTACCAAATAAAAGGAGATGCTTTCTTCAGAGAAGGTGTCATATGTGCAGTACACGGAGAAGGAGTACTTGTTGCAGTCTCCTGAGCAATCCGCCGCTCGCTGTCTTATTAAAGACAAGCTCCAGCGTATGAGAGTTCATCTGGACTGGGACGCTGGAAACCCGCCGTTCTCGGACTCTGTGACTAAAACACAACTGCCAGACATTCAAGACCACCTTTAGAGAGACGCTCTTTTCATTCTTTCAGAGTATTTGTGAAACATCCCCGTTGAGAATCATGCCAGTTAGAGTGAAAATCAGTGGAAAAATGACCTATTTCATGGAATGTCCTTATATCTAACCTATATATCTAAAATAAATTGTAATCAGCAAAAAGTACACATTACAAAGTAATTATTTTACAAATAAATTGTGAATCATGTTAGTAAAAAGTAAAAAGTGCTAAAAGTCCTTAGCATTGCCCATTACTAGTATAGGCAACTAATATATTTTTACAATAATAAGTTTACATTATATCTTTATAACAAAATCTTTCCCTAAATGTCTAATGCTTTTTGACGTAAAAGAAAAATCTATCATTTTGACCCATGTAATGTTTTGTTGGCTATTGCTACAAGTGCTGCTCACAAATACATTTTATCTTTTCATGCAAACAAACCCATGATGACCCTGAAAATCAACATGAATGGTTTTATTTCATTCTGAAATAAACAATCGCTTTAAAAACAAAGTAGGCTTAACTCATGAGAAGATTTGATTGGTTGTCTTAATAAGTGACTAAACTGAAGTCCTGAAATGGGCCACTAGGGTCTGCTTGTGACCACAGCACTTTAGCCTCATTCAAATATTAAAATTTAGACATAAAGCTCAGTCGCATACTGATTGTAAGACACTGTATTTGTCTCGGTATGTCTTGAAAAAAAGTATATACTGTATAATGCTATTGGACTGCTGTATGTGAAGCATTGCAGTAAGTATAACAGTACATATTGTATGTTCAGGACAAAAAAAATCTAAAACAAATGTATAGAAATTATCTTGGACAGAGCAACCATGACTTGCAGATGAGGTGGAGGTTGAACAAGTCTGAGAAATGCAGGTTACCAAAATGACTCTATTAGAGCAGCCTCTCATTTTAGAAGCACCCTCGGTTACTTGATTGTGGAACCTCACCTCTTATTCATTCATTCATTTAAAATACGTGATTTATTGATCTAAGTAAGGAACACCTTGTCTGCGCTTTAGTACCGTGCGCCTTTAAGAAAACTCGTCACTCTTCACAATGACGGAGATCACGTCCCAGCATGCACTACGGCGCTTCAATAGTAACCCACGGCGGGTATTTCCATGCGACAATGTGTGTTCAAAAAATATAGTTTTTCCGCGCCCTCCGCTTAAAGTTCTTTCCCGTTACTCGGACTTTCATTTTAAATACCCACGGTTTTTGTACTTGTTAAAATATCCGAAGCGCTAAATTGGCGAAGAAGCAATAATGAAAGTACCGTTCCCGGTCTGTGAAGTCTAGCGCGTGCTGCTGCTGTAGTCTGATACATTGCTCCTATCTGACACCTCTGCTTAGTTCTTCTCGGGCTGTGGCGGGAGTTTGACTTTCTACATGAGGCTACTGGAGAAACTCGCTAATTGTCTCATAACCTTAACGTACCTTCGTGAATAGCGAACCTGTGAAGATGGTAAACGCTCGTGCGCTCTTTATTCTGACCTTCATCTGCGGTTTGACAGACGCCGCCAAACTCAATATACCCAAAGTTTTACTACCTCTTGCCAGAAGCACGAAGATTAATTTTACACTGGAAGCAACCGAAGGATGTTATCGATGGTAAGTGCGCCGAATACAGCAAATGCTTACAAAGTTGATAAGAAATCCTGCTGCTTTAATGTTGCGGCACACGTCCTATAACGTGAATAAGATGCTTTGTAGCGTCAAACATGTTGACCGCGAAAGGTCAAATGAGAAAGTGCAGTACCACAAACTACACTAGCGAATGAAACATGGTGGATACCTTATGAATTTTTGATGAAGTATCAATAAAGCTGTTGCTACAGTAAAGATGAATGCAGAAAGCTGAAGCACGTGGTGCTGTTGTGAAAGAGGCTGTGATGTTTGGTCTGTTGTAGCACCTCAGAGATCACTTTCCTGTCATACTTTATAATAGGTGGCCTTCACTAGTGTTTACTTTTCGATTAATAATTTGATACAGTGCACTTATTGTGTACATGCATGTTTTTACGTTGCATGTATTAAAAAGAAACCTGCATGTGATTACATCTGTAATTGTTTTCTAGTATTACATTATAATCTGACTGTTAACCCATTCCTTACACCTTAAACCTACCCAAACCACCAAACCTATCTCTCACCTTATCAGCAAATGGGTTTTGCAATACAACATGAAGAAAATAAGTGAATTGTGAAATGTACATAGTTAACCCCCTTTTTAAATGTGTTGTAAATGAATGCTTTGTAGATTAGAAAACGTTATTTTTATTGTTTCAACTACAAGAGCGCTTGTGCATTATTGCTCTTTTGTTGATATATTTATTAACTGTTGCAATGTAAGGGCATGTGTGTAAAACATACAGACATGCCCTCTTTTTGTGACAGGCTCATTCTATACCTTCATGTACTGCGATATTCTGCAGTTGAGAAATCTCTGTTTAGGGCCAAATAACATACAAGTTTACTTTGTTTTTCTGTTGTTACTTATAGGATAGCTATTTTTTTTTTTTGTGCTTTAATAATTTGGTTGCACCGAATTTTGCAGATGGATGTTTCAGTGTCCTGATGCAGGATGTTGTTAGCTGTGTTAGTTTTTTTCCCTGCAGCTTCAGGACCATCTAAATCAGGGTTCACTTCATGGTTTTTAAGGGCTTTGACATGGAAGTTGTTGCGGTCACTCATTTTTAGGTGTTTCCAGAATTTGATGGCTTTTTTGAAGGGCAATACCCTCAGTTCTCCATGAGGGTATTAGCCTTAATTTTTCCCTGCATGCCTTGTTTGGTGTGTTCCTCTGTACTCTTATTATAAGAACAGATTTTTGTCCTATTTTTCCAAATCATGGTTTATAGGAGAGGACCCCACATAATAGGTTCTGTGACTGATTGGAATATTTTGATTGGGATTTCAGTTTGGATAGCATAAATGTTTGCTGGCACCTTCTTGCTTTCTCTTTCAGTTCATTCACAGACAAGTTTAGATTATCAGTTGCACTTACTTTCAGGCGTGTAATTTATGGCATGTTCAATTTTGGTCGTACCAATGGTGAAATTATGTCTTGTTCCCTGAAGTCTGGGTCTTTTCTGGAATGTTAGTACTTTTAGTTTTGTTAGTGTTAGTAGTCAGGGCCCAGGTCTGACGGAAGGTGTTGAGGACATCTGTGTTCTCCTGTAGAGCCTCTTCTGAAGACAGCAGAACTAGATCATCTGCAAACAGCAAGAACTTGGTGTTGGAGTTGTTTGGCCAATTCGTTAACGTAAATATTGAAGAGGGTCGGTGATAGTGGACATCCCTGCCTCACACCCTGCCTTTGAGTGAAGAATAGTTTATTTCCCATTTTAATTGTGCATTGATTTCTCTCAGGTCGTCTAACAGGCCGGAGGTGGCCAGTATCGAGGCGCTGGATGTGGACGAGCGGCAGTGCTCTCATAAGGCGGTTCTTCAGGCTCGCTCCACGCAGCCGTCCAGACTCACCAGCATCATACTCGCCGAGGACATCTGTGAGTGTGCTGGTGTAGCTTCATCGTTTGAAATCTTTTTATTGCTTATACTTGCAAAGGCAGCATCATATGCACTCTGAAATCATTTTTTTCATTATCTTCCACACTTAAAGAGATGCTTTCATTGACCCAAACTAAAGATTGTAATCATGTAATTATATTGTTTTATCTTATGTTGCTTTACACCTGTATGACTTTCTAAAAACTAAAAAAACAAGTCAATAGACTCTGCTGATTGTTCTTTTCTATAAAATTAGTGAGCTGAGACTGGAGCTTATGAGCTTCAGGAAGGATGTGCATTAGTACATATAATGTATAAACTGATCTAAGTGACCTGTGTGCTATATTACAAGCCATCTAAAATATCTCCATAGTCTGGAGTCCACATATTTTAGAAACCAGTCATAAGTAGTAGAGGCATTTTTGTAGCAATGGACAACAATGATCTATGGGTCAAAATGCTCTATTTTCTTTTACGCCAATGTCATTATGATATTAAGTAAAGATCATGTACCGTGAAGATATTTTGATGGATATTTATAAATTTCCTACCGTAAATGTATCAAACCTTAATTTTTGATTAGTAATATTCATTGCTAATAACTGAATTTGGACAACTTTAAAGGTGATTTATTTTGTAAATGTTGTATCTGATTTTGTATGTGATGTTCCTTTTGACTAGTTTTGTGGTCCAGGGTTTCATATATTATAACTTTATGTGAGTTTCAATGTTAATTTTTATTGGTTGATAACTGTCCACTGTTGTTGGATCTTGTTTGCGCTAGGAAATATTCATAAACACTAATATCTGCATCAGCTTGTTGATTTCTGTCATATTTTGGGTGAAAAAAATCAGGGTATTCTGAAATGAATTCAGTTTGATAGTTTGTAGTGCCTTAATGTTTCCAGTAAGAGTGGTCAGCATGAATTAGCAGCTGTTGTTGTTGTTGTTGTTGTTCATGTCCATCTGTGTGCACACTGCTGATGATTGTGCTGTGCGTGTGTGTGTCAGTGACCGGGCAGGTGCTGCGCTGTGATGCAATAGTGGATGTGATCAGCGAGATCCAGATCGTGTCCACCACGAGAGAGCTTCACCTGGAGGACTCTCCTCTGGAGCTGAAGATCCATGCCCTGGACTCCGAGGGTCAGTGCACATCCGCTCATGTTCACTGACCAAAAACAGTACTTTGATTTATAACATAATTATAATTATTATAAGACTTACCATCTTTGAGGAAATAGTTTTGTTGCGTTATACCATATCTGTTTTATTTTCAAATAAAATGGTGAACGTAAAAGCATATCAGAAAGTGAACGCTTCTGTTCAATTCACCTGTGCGTTGTATTCATGCTCAGTAGTTAATTTTTCTGATAAACAGTGGTGTTGCTTTCTAATTACAATGTAAGCATCTAGTTGTCATTTGTGTTGATCCAACTAAAACCTAATAATACAAACAAGATGATTACAAACTAACATACTGTTTACATCTACAGTTTTTTGTGGTGTTTTTATTTAAAAATTCATGAAAATGTAATTAAAACGTAGTGCTTTACACATTGTATGATTAGCGTGCTTTGAGTTTATTGAATTAAAATGTTTTTTATTTTGAGCATGTTTTATTAAAAACAATGGGAAAAGCATAAGCACACACGAAACGATGATATAGGCTGGATAGTTGTGGTGGTGATGAGGAATCGTGTCATGTCGTTCATGTCAGTCTGGGTAAAGTGTTCCTCCATCTGTCCTCAGGAAACACCTTCAGTACTCTAGCCAGTCTGCTGTTTGAGTGGACGATCGTGAAGGATGCTGAGATGGCCGGCTTCCCCGACTCCTACAACACCCTGCGGTAAGAGCTCATTGTCAGAGGATGACCTAATGAGGCTTTCACTTTGATGATCCCGTTTATTTCGTTTTCTCATGTCTGACTGTCTGACACCAAAGCTTTTTTATCATTTAGCTGGACTAGACAGCTAAATTTAAAAGGGGTAGCTCTCCCAAAAATACAGTTTCTGTCATTTAATCATTCTCATTTTATTCCAGATTGTTTTGGAAAGTGTTGTTTTGGGCTCTTTGAACACTGAATTATATTTATATAATTCAGTGTTCAAAGAGCCCAAAGCAAAATTTTTCATAATATCATTAACTTTTTTTTCTGAATAGAAAAAATTAAGCCATACAGGTTTTAAATGAGGGTGAGTATAAGATGAAATCAGATTTTTGGGTGAACCGTCTTTTTAATAATTCATGAATAAAGCTGTGGGGAATACAGTCTGTTCAGTGGATTCAGTTAAGCATTTAAAGATTCATCTTTTCAAAAACCATTCTTGGTGACAAAAAACCTCTTGAAAATTAGCCAGACCAGCTAGGGTTGTGCCGATAGACGATAGTATTGTGTGTCGACGATAATCAGAGAGATTGATGATACTAGATGTCTGTATCCAGTTATCCTTCACATCCTTATTTTTGGTTTTATGTCTTCTCCTGTTTCTGTCTAGGGTGCTGAGGTTTGCAGAGTCAGCATACACTCCTCCTGCATATATCTCAGAGATGGAGAGAGTGGGACATCAGGGAGATATTATCCTAGTTTCAGGAATCAAAACCGGTCATGCCAAGCTCAAAGCCAAAATACAAGAAGCAATCTACAAGGTGCGTGTTACTCTTGTGGTTTATTTTACACATACAAATGTATTCTTGGCCATATTTTAAAAATGTTATTACATAGATATGAGTATGTTAGTGTAAGTTCCGTTGAATGTGTTTTTCTGAACCTGACTTGCTTCGGTTGACTCCTCTTGCCTGTTTTTAGGATGTTGGTGCTGCTGAAGTCAGATTGCTGATTCTGGAAAATATCCTTCTCAGTCCTGCGTATGACATTTATTTGCTTGCTGGCACCTCCATCAAATACAAGGTCCAGAAGATTCGTCAGGGAAAGATTACAGGTGAACGCTAAATCATTTTCTTTATTGTTTATTGCAGTTTGATTTATATTATTAGCCAAAATGAATGAACTAGATTTTCACAATAACATTAATAAAGGGGTCTAAATTGATTTAAATTAAAGGTGCTCTATTGAACTAGAGTCGTTTAAACATTTGTAGGGGCAAGCGTCATGGCTAATGTTAACATAAAGGAGACCAGAGGGCATTTTTTGGAATGGATGTCAATGGAGGAGAGGCTTAACTATGCTGAATTAACAGCTTTGTAGATTAAACAAGTCATATTTTAAGGAATCAGCAATCTGTCTGCTAATCTTCAACTTGTTTTACACTGAGCAATACTTATGGATTATGCTCTTTAAGTTTTAGATGAAAAAAGGCAGTTTTATTAGAGAAGCCACTGACCTTTTTGTGACCAGTGTGAATCATATTACAGCACTTCTCATTAATTTCTGCGTGATCCTCAGACAGTGACTGAGTGTAAAACAGTTCAGTGACGTCAAGGCTGTAATGAGATTGGTTATTGAGGGGCATGTGTCCCACATTAGCTGTTACAATAGTAAGAAAGTAAGAAATGCAGACGCTCTCATCTCCCTATAGTAAGATATCTTTGGTTCATCTCCAGCCAGCTCCAAATCACACCTGCTAGGAGGTTTCTAGTAGTCCTAAAGACTCTACTTGTTTGGTTGATTTGATTAGTGTTGGAGCAAAACTGTGCAGAGCTGTGGCCCTCCAGGAGCTCTTCTATTATATTATATTAATTAACCCTGTTTTCAATTTGAGATTTTGGTTTTTCATAGTGTTTTTTGTGACTAGTCTAAACAAAACATCCAAAAGACACTAAGTGTTTTTCTTTCATAGTACCTTATGTATTTGTTTCAATCTCATTACATACTTTTAAAGGTTGTTTTCTCAAAATGTAATTAGTTTAAATATTGAGAGGAAAAAAGCCCAAACATAGTTTTTGGGTTTGCTATGTTGGCTCTAATTGCAGTGGATATGCTTCGTCTCTTCCAGAGCTGTCCATGCCCTGTGATCAGTATGAGCTTCACCTTCAGAACAGTGTGGTGGCCCCTGAAGGAAAACCAGACGCTCCAGTGGCAGCCCTGGACCGGAGCAGCTCCACGGTGCTTGGGCTTCAGCACGGACACACCAACATCGTGCTGGACCACAAGAGTATCCTTCACACCAGCCACAAACAGCCTGACGCCTCAGTAATGATTTCACTCCACAGTAGCAGTCATTCGTGAAGAAAGGGCTGTTTCTTTAGCATGTTTAGAGATGACTGTGTATTTGCATAAGTTGTTTTGAGTTTTCCTTCATTCTGAATGTCAAGGTCTTGGGATGCAGGGCGCCTTGCGACTTCCCAACAGCACCATCTATGTCGTGGAGCCTGGATACTTGGGTTTGTCTGTTTATTAGCCATGCATAATTGTAATCTTATTACTGACATCTTGTAATCTTAGTAATGAGTAAATCAATAACACTTTGAGTTTTTTTTTTTGTCTACTAGCATTCAAGATTCACCCTGAGGATCGCTGGGTCCTTGAGACAGCGAGGAAATACGAGATCTTCATTGAAGTGTTTGATAAGTCAGGACACAAGATTTACCTCTCTGATGTAAGTCAAGTTTGGATGCATGTTTAAAATGTTTTTGATTATATTTAATGTTGTGAAATTGAATGAATCTTCTTCACAGTGTATTATAAGTGGAGAGGTATCTGAAAAGTTAAAGGGTTAGTTCATTAAAAGTGAAATTGTCTTCATTCACACATCCTCATGATCTAATCACTCACAGACATCAGGTTTGTTAGAGTGGTTTGGAAGTGCTCTCTAAATCATGAGTAATTATTACATTCATTTATTAAAAACACATTGGTTTCCTCAATGACTACAACTTTTCCTAGAAGTGAAGCTGAACACGTGGGTTTTGGAAGATTCTTTAACAAATCGTTTTTTGATCTAAATTAAATTCCCATGTTGTGATATGTTTATTATTATTATTAAGCATTTGTGTTTTCGCAGAATATCCGTATAGAAGCCACGTTCCCCACAGAGTACTTTGAGGTTCTGGACTCGTCTGTTAATGGATCTTACCACCATGTGAAAGCTTTAAAACGTGGTCAGACCATCATTGATGGCACGTTGAAAGCGGTTGTTGATCAAGTAGGTTTATGTCTCTTGTTTAAGCATTCAGGGTCTTCCTAGTGGGCTGCTGTAGTTCATTGTAACTTTGTTTGTGTCTTCTTCAGACAGGAAGTGTCCACGCTCTCTCTGTTCCTGTGCGTAATGAGCAGGATGTGGAGATCTATGACCCCATCGTCCTTACTCCTGCCATCCTCACGTTCCCATGGCAGCCTAAAGAGGGAGCGTACCAGTACACCATCAAGGTGCCTGGCAGTGTTTATTTTTTTCATCAGATATCAGTGTCTAATTGCTAATATTGAGGCTGAAAACACAAATGAGCCTCCGTGCATAGTTTAGCATAGATCATTGAATCGGATTGGATCATTAGCATCACGTTCAAAGACCAAAGAGTTTCTATATTTTACCTATTTAAAACTTGACTCTTGTGACCGTTTTATTGTGTACTAAATTGCAATTTTGCAATTTTCTAGGCCGATATGGCTAGGAGCTGTACTCTCATTCTGGCATAATAATTAAGGTATATAAGCAGCGCTTGAAATGCTAATTTGAAAATGCTAACTAATTTCAGGTGCTGTAGTTCTTAAAAACATTGCAGCTTTTTATTTTACGTCGTTCATACACACAAAGATAAACAGAGCATGAATGGTTTATATTTTTCGCAGCTTAATATTTACAGACACTAGTAATGTATTGTTTTGATTTAAGTACACTGACCTACTTTTGATTAATCTGAAATTGGGCAAGTTCCATGACATTGCCCGTTATACAGTAAATTCAATTTTTATGACTGGATTTCGCTATTCTGTCCCACATGAGAAAAATCATAGAGCCCTACATGAGAGAAAAAAAATCTAGTTTAAATCTAGTTTTCTGCCTGTGGTTGAATTTATGTGTTAATGTGATGTTGCTTCTCTTTCAGGCGACTGGAGGAAGTGGCAACTTCAGCTGGTCATCCAATAACTTGGCAGTTGCCACCGTTACAGTAAGAGGCATGATGACCACGGTCAGAGACGTTGGAGTCAGTGTGATTTATGCCCATGACATGAGAAACCCGCTGCACTATGGAGACATGAAGGTGAATCCCCCAGTCACTTGTGCTTGTACAGTTGTATCCCTGGAGCGCAAAAACAGTCATACATAGCATAAGTATATTTGTAGCAGTAGCCAAAAAATGATCGATTTTTTTTTTTTTTTTTTTTATGTCAAAAATAATTAGGATATTAGTAAAGATCATGTTCCATGAAGATATGTCCTACCATTAAATGTTTCAAAATGTAATTTTAGATTAGTATTATGCTTTGCTAAGAACTACATTTGGGCAATCTTAAAGACATATTTCTCAGTATTTAGATTTATTATTTTTATTTGATTATTTTTTCACCCTTAGATTCCAGATTTTTGTTGTCTTAGCCAAATTGTTGTCTTAGCCAAATATAGTTCTGTTCACCATGGAAATCTTATTAATTCACATTTCAGATTATGCATAAATATCATGAAAATAAATGTCAGAAAATTGACTCTGGTTTCACAGTAAAAGTCACAAATAATGCTTTGTTTTAAATTACTGTTATGGACTGATTATTCCAGTAATTTCAAGTGAGCGATCAGGTGTAGTGTAAATACAGAGCTGCTGCTGCTGCAGGTGTATGTGATCGAGCCGGTGGGGATGGAGTTCAGCCCGTGTGTGGTGGAGGCCCGCGTGGGCTTGAGTCTGGACCTGCCGCTGCGAATATTCGGTCAGCTGGCTGGAGAGAGAGTGACTCTCAGCGACTGCTCTCACTTCGACATGCAGGTGGACATGGAGAACCACGGCGTCTTTCAGCTGATGGAGGGTGAGTTCTCTTAGATTAGTGGGTTTTATTCAATCCCTCCTCACAGTTTTTCAATTATTTTAATTATTTTAATGTCGGATTTCATTAACCAATGTTCACTCTCTAAAAGCACACATATTAAATTTAAATTCTATACAATTTGTACACAGTACTGTACATTATATAATATGTACCAATGGCTAGTGCATGATTTACAAAGAATCCCATATTCATTACAGTTTTACAATTAAATACTACAATATGTCACCAGCAATAACTAGACAAATTACATTTTAAAAAAATATATAAAAATGTAAAATCTGAAACACACTGTCATAAATGGTGAATTATTCACACTGTAAATAGATTTACTCAAAAAGATTTTGTTGATTTACTCAACAAAATACTAAGCTGACTTTGACCAATTTTAATTAATTGCAAGCATGAATGAAGAAATTGATCTTTCTGCTTTTCTACAATTACAATTTGTATTAGAAAGGTCATAGTTGGATGTTTTTAATACATTCTTTAATGGTACAGGCCATAAAGATGTCCCCAATAATAAAGCATCTCTGAATTAATTAAAGGTATAGTTCACTTTTGAAACTAAAATTCATCAGCTTATCCCAAGATTTTTTAATCAACCGGTTTTGTGTAGGAAATACTAGTCCAAATTAATATCAGTATTTATATCTGTTTTTACACCATCGTGTTCATATGTTAAGTTTAAAATCATTATACAATATGAAGGTGGTTTTGATTCTGTTTCCGTGTTCAGAGTGTGACTGATTTCAATGTTTGTTTGCAGATTGAACAGAACATTATGTAATTCATTTTTGAAGTAGAGTTTTAACATTTTAAGCGTTTGTGTGTCTTCAGGTCGACTTCCCCCAGGTCAGGGCTATTGCAGTGGGGTTCGAGTTAAGGCCTTGACCTCCACTTACACCAACCTGTTGGTTAGCTACACCCACAGTAACGTTCACCTCAGTGCGAAGATCACAGTTGCTGCCTACCCCCCTCTTAGGGTGAGTGTTTGAATATGTTGTGCTTTAAAGCTGGAGCAGGATCAGTGGCATTATCATGAACGGTGATTACCATGCTTGTTTTCTCTGACAGCCGATTGACCCAGTGTCTGTGGCTGTGGTGACGCTAGGCTCCTCCAAAGACATGACGTTTGAAGGAGGGCCCCGACCCTGGGTGCTGGAACCCTCCAGGTTCTTCAGAAACCTGACGGCTGAGGACCACAGCAGCGTCGCACTGTCTCTGTATGGACCCGCCTCGCGAACATACTCCAGGCATCTGGTCAGAGCCACGTGCCAAGCTCTGGGAGAACAGGTCAGAGGAGCCAGTGATGTCATATCCTGTAGACCGTCCTCTAGTGTTTATCAGCCATTTTGAATGTAGTCTTAGTCCTGTGTCAAATTTACTTTTTAGTTGTTGTCATATTCAGTCAATAATTGTGATTGGGCAGGTCTTAGCAGTGACTGTTGGAAACCAGCCCACTGTGACGAACCCCTTCCCTGCTGTGGAGCCAGCTGTGGTGAAGTTTGTGTGTGCACCTCCGTCACGTCTCACTCTGACACCCATCTACCTGAACCCTCAGCTGGATGTGTCCTGCCCTCTGCTGCAGCAGAACAAACAAGTGGTGAGCGCTCAAACTCACAGACATAGAGGTAGTCTTATTAGGACAGGAAGTTCAGGAGCGTTTGTGCTTGTTCTGTAGGTGCCAGTTTCCAATTATCACAACCCCGAGCTGGATGTGTCAGCCTTTGACCAGCAGGGCAGGAAGTTTGATAACTTCAGCTCTTTGAGTATGATCTGGGAGTCCTCCAAAGTTTCCCTGGCGAGCATCGAACCAACCATGCCCATGCAGCTACACACACACGAGGATGACAACAAACAGAAAAAACTCCACGGTACATCTTGCTGATTACTGTAAACCATTGAGAAAGATAAAATATAAGTGTGTATCAGGAATAGATGTTATTTTAGCAACTTAACAGACAAATACTTAATTGTCTGTTGCAGTTACATTTACCTTTCACATTCTAAGACTAAAACAAATACTTAAAAAAGGCATGGCATTAAAATTTTATTTAATAAAAAAAAGATAAGATGTGGCATACACCACATGCTGTATTATGTATTGACTAATAAATTACAGAAGGTTTAGCAAACACTGTGGAACCAAATACATTTAAAAGAGCCTCACTATGTAGTGCAACATCAGGTAAATCGCAAAAATCAACAGGTTTTTCAAAATTAAAACTGGTGACAATGCTTGTTTTTATTTTTTGCCAATGATAACTATTATATTAAAACTATCATTGTTGCCATTGTCTTATCAGTATTTGGCTCATCACCAGGTTATACATCTGAAACTGCATATTTATTGTTTATTGTGTGATGTTTTCCACAGGTCATCAGATGGTTCTTGTCCATCGTGAATCAGGTGTGGCGGCCATCACTGTGACCGCAGTCGGCTATCAAACATCTCACCTAGAGGCAGCAGCCGTTCTGAGTGGAGTGAGTTCATCTGTAGCATCCCATGAAAAGCTGAAAAGCCATGAAGTAGTGTAGTGCTATTTTTATTTTTTTTTTCTCCTGATAGCCATTGCAAACCTGAAGAATATTTATGTCGATATGACATGTATAATTAAAGTGTAACGTCTCTGCGACAGCTTTAGCCCTGATGCATGGATTAGTGTTTGAGAGTCACTCGTGGCTGAACTAGTGCATCATTGAATTGATACGGTGCACTTTTGAACTGGTATTGTTCATTATTGAACTGATTGGGTGCACTATTGAACTGATCTAGCTTTATGGTGCAATATTGAAATTGTATCGAACGGTATGGAATAAGTGAATAATGGGATTTACTTCCTGTTCCAGAACTCTTTATAACTCGATTCACTATTATGACTACAATAGTCAGCCAGCAACCAATTACATATAGTTGACTAGTTGGTTTGTCTAGTAGTCTAGTCTTTGGTTTAGATTAGGCATCAAACCAAACATGAACACTGCCTGAGGCTCAGGGAGTGGCTGCCCACCATTTTTGGAGAACAAGTACTTTCGCTTCCTCAGCGGGACGATGCTCTCTAACCACACAATCACTACAGTTACTGTTGCTAACAACACAACTAACCCACACAGGAAGCTGAAATGGTGTTGTCTCAAATGACGGCTCTGTTCAGACACCTTGCCAGCTACTTTCTAACAAAGGCTAAAATTATTTTGAAAGACTTTATGGACAGCAGCTCGTTTTTATGGACACACACTAGTGCCATGTATAGAATCGTATTCCTGTGCTAATCATATAAGCATGTCGCTGCATTAACAATAATTACGAGGACATTTTTTAAATATTAAAATAATATTATATGAGGACCAATATTATCAAGATAATCATGGTATAACAATAGCAAAGCTGGCCACATGAAATAATGATAGGTCTTCTGGGCAAAAAAATGTCTTTTTTTTTTTTTTTCTATTTAAAGTTGTGTTTTGGGCCATTATTCTTTGGTACAGTATCTGTCAAATGAACTAAAACTGAAAGCACGGTATGACTTCATCAAGTTCAGCTCATGATCCGATGTTTTCTGCTCCTCAGAAAGGCTCCGTTCACACTGAATGAACTCAGTGAACTCATTTATTGCATTGAGCTTAGCTTGCATTTGGAAACTAATGAATGTTTTTGTAAACCTGGTTTCAAAGCTGAAGTTTTCAGTTCAAATAAAAACTCCTGCTGTTTTCGTCAAAAAAAAAATTCTTAAAGCGCAGTATGAATCAACAGCTAGCTGTTTAAATGCAGTCCAAATTCAAAATATCCCTTGAGTGTAGAAAATAGGAAAGAAGTATGGTAAGTTCCTTGCTGTAATGCGAAGCAAAAATAATATAACTGTGAAATGTAAATTTTTGTGTATTTTACAGTGCAATTGTTCTATTGCTGTCATAGGAATTACAATAATACAGCATTTGTATTATATTCTGATCTGTTTGGCTTCCTAAAACACTAGTGTGACTAGTTTTTCCTAATTTTTAATTTGTCTGATTTTTTTTTTTTATAATTCTATAAATATCGTATTGTGGACTTTATATTGTAATATTATCATATTGTGAGATTTTCAGTCATTATTGAGGTGCTGTGTGTAGTTGAGACCTGACTGATGTAAGCTGTGTTTGTGTGTGTTAGTTTGATCCTCTGAGCCCCGTCTTTGCCACTCTTGACCTGCTGTTAGTGGAGGACGTGAGGGTGACCCCTGACACCATCACCATATACAACCATCCTGATGTGATGGTAAGCTCACACACCTTCCTGATAGATCTGATGGTCTCGCAGTGTTCGTCAGGTGTGTGTGTGTGTGTGTGTGTGTGTGTGTGTGTGTGTGTGTGTGTGTGTGTGTGTGTGTGACACTCCTGTCTTCTCCTCTACAGGCCGATCTGGTCCTGCAGCAGGGTTCGGGTTATTTCTACGTCAATGCGAGTGTCCAAGGAATTGCAGACGTCATGTTCCAGGAGTCCCAGGGAATTGCTCAGGTAACCAAGAAAATCTGAAATAGCTCATTTTTTGCAGTGGTGGGGTACAAATTTGATCCTTATTTTAGGGAGAAAAGCAAAGCACATGTGTTGTCAGAGATTTAAGGGATCATAGACCTGTAACTAATCAGTATATTCAATCTAATCTATTAAACTAGTGTAGAAGACCCATAAAGCTCTACTTTATAATACAGCAAAGGATTTATTTTTTCAGTAGACTTGAAAAATGTCTGCTTTTCATTTTGTGAAAAATACAATAAAATCCTTTGTATTTTTATGAAAACAATTTCTTTCTGATGTTCTTTCCTTTTGAATAAGATGAATGTTTAAATGTAGTGAATGATCTGTAATAATAATGAATTGCATATATATATCTATTGAATGTATTTTCTTTTAAAATGGACATTAATGCCACAATCTGTCAAAAAGGTTTTATTTGTTGAACCTGGAGCGTTATTTCAACAAAGTATTGCAAAAATCCATACACACCCATATTTTCTAATATTTCTAGTCACTGTTAAGGCTGGTGATTGTTGTCTGTTATATTTGTGTGCTAAAATGAAAAAAAAAATACACTTACTGCTACTAGCAATGATTTGAGTGGACTTTTGTTGAGCCTCACAGCTGTCTACACTATATCATTGGTTAATTACGTGTTTCTTGTGGTTTAGTCTGAATGTAATCTCATTTGGTTGTGGCTCAGGTGGTCCCGGCTCAGGCGGGGGTCCTGCAGGTGATGGTTCATGACCTCTGCTTGACCTTCCCTTCTCCTGCTACGGCAACAGTTCACATCTCTGATATTCTGGAGGTTTATGTGCGAGTGGTCGACAAGGTTGGTGACAACCAAAAACAATAAACGTTCATATGTTAAAATAACGATTTCAAAACCTTCCCAAAAACAAATCAGTTTTGAAATTCCATGCATTTTATGAATGCTTAATCAAAAATAAAATCCTGATGACACATTCGTTTCAGGTGGAGATCGGCAAGTCGGTGAAAGCATATGTTCGGGTTTTGGATGGCAACAAGAAGCCTTTCCTGTCCCGATATTTCTCTGTCATGGACCTGAAGCTGAGGGCAGCGTCCTCCATTATATCCCTTCAGTGAGTTATCCTCTCTAGATTAATCTAGAGCTTAATCTTCTGCTGTCTGAGAGAGCTAATACACCTCTGCTGTTTGTCAGAGCTCTGCCTGATTCGTCAGAGGAAGATACGGACACATTTCTGGTCAAAGGTCTGGTGATCGGACAAACTAGCGTGTCTGCTGTTGTCATAGACAAGAATGGCAGAAAAATCACCTCTGCACCCCAGCAAATCGAAGTGAGCCTCTCCTGTGCCATCATTTACAGCTTTATGAATGCTTTGCGCCAAGCTTAATGTGTATAGATTAGGTATAGATAGGTATAATATGTTTTTTGCAATATCATTTGGGGAACTAAATCTTTACACTAGGAGTATTAGCTCCAGATCCTGTAAGAAGATTTACTTTTGGTCTAATCTTCAAAACCCAGTCAGCAGTCAATGCTGTTAACTGGTTCTGGGTGTCAGACCATACTGGGTTTTTATGTTTATTTTCTAATGTGGAATAATTTGTATATCAATATTCACTATACAGCTGTAGTACTTAATGGCTGCATGTAAATAAAAGAAACAATAATAACAAAAAATAAAAATAAAATTAATCCCAAAAGACAATGTAAGCTACTGAAAATTCAAATGACATAATGGGTGCCTTTTTTTAATGTTTGTTTGTTTTTTTGGGGATCTGTAGGTATTTCCTCCCTTCAGGCTATTGCCTAGGAAAGTCACTCTAATAGTCGGAGCAATGATGCAGGTAACTAATCCTTCTTTTCCTACACACCTGAGGTGTTTTTCCTCTTGTCTAGTCTGATGTGAGTGAACATATCAACACACAAAACCTATTATTTGATCTTTTTGTTTTACCACATGCATTTTTAAAAATAACAATTAAATGTAATAGTTTTATCAGTTTTGTCCTTTGTCACTATGACACGACGCCTACCAACTTTATTGTTTTGCTAATGCTGTTTGCTATTGTTCTGATATGTGCTTTATGATACTATTAAACAGCCAACATCCTAGTAATACGCATATTAACTAAATAGTGAGAATTGTTTTCGTGTGCTGTCACAAATCAAGTGAACGTAAAACACATGGAAGTGTCTATGAAGTGTGTGATTAGAGATGGACTGACTGGAAGCCTTGCATCTATTCATTTGTAGATCACATCAGAGGGAGGCCCCAACCCCAGTCCAACATCCTCTTCTCTCTGTCCCACGAGAACATCGCCTCTGTCAGCTCTCTGGGGCACGTCAAGGGTCTGTCTGTGGGCAACATGAGCGTGACCGGCGTGGTCCAGGCGGTCGACACAGAAACCGGCAAACTGGTGGTGGTGTCGAAGGTGATGCTCCGCAGACAGGAAGAGCATTAATGTGTGTGATGAGTGACTTAATCAGAGTCTCTTACAGGATCAAGTGGATGTGGAAGTGGTCCAGCTGAAGGCCATCAGGATCCGGGCTCCCATCACCAGAATGAAGACGGGGACGCTGGTAAACGAGTTTGAGTTCAGTTTTTATCTGTGTAGAGTAGGGGTGTTTTTTATATATATACTTTAACTTTAATTTATACATACACGTGCGCTATAAGACCATAAATGTTGCTAGCAATGTGTGATTTCTTGAATGGTTAAATGATTCACGCATTAACAGTAACTTGCTGCTCTTTTTATTATTTAAATAATATCTAATATCAGTATTCAACATTTTATGGATTTTTGAAAATGAGCTTGCTGTGTGTAACACTTAAAACTATGAAAAGTCTGAATATGAAATTTGAAAGTGCAGCGTGTATAAAGTTGGAAATTAGAATCAAAAGATAATGAGCAGTTTTAGGAAAAAAAAGCATTTATAACGGTAAAAATACACATAAAATGTAAAAATCTTTACTTTTGTAAAAAACTTACTGAAGAAGTTTCATTCCAATCAGTGTGAACTAACCTCCACACAGATTATGAAGAATATCAGCACTATGAACACACTCAGCAAAATATTGAACTAGTATTTTTGGTCGATATCACACACCCCTAGTGTAGAGTACTGTGAGTATGTTAAGGTTGTGATGAAGGTTTGGTGCTGCAGATGCCGGTGTATGTGATGGGCCTGACCAGCAGCCAGACACCCTTCTCCTTCGGGAACGCTCTTCCTGGACTGACCTTCCACTGGTCTGTGACCAAGAGAGACATTCTGGACATTCACACCCGCCACGCAGAGGTCAGGATAACCCTCGCCCCGTGCTCCTACAACTTTATCACAGTTTGGGCTGGTACAGTTTTACAGAATGAACACATTCAAAATCATATTTACTTAAAGGTGCCAAATAGAGAAAGACCAGTTTGTTGGCCATTAATTGTATTGGCCGATAAAAGCCATTATCTGTGCTATCGGCCATCGATAATACAGTTGTGCCTATTATGTCCCGTCAATTAAAAGAGGCTAGAAAAGTAGTGTGAAGAAAATGTATCTTGAGTTCTCTCCAGCGCTGATTCCATGTTTACACGAGTCCTATTTCCCGCTTATCGTTCCACAGATGTTTTTCTCTTTTGTTTTTTGTTTTTAATCCACCATCTCTATCTTTTTGTCACTCAGTATGGCTAATGTTTGCCCTGAACGCTCTCTCTTCCACATAATCGTGAGCAGACACACCCCTTATTGTCATTGACAAGTTTGTTTTTTTGCGTTTTTGAAAAATTGATTGAACTGCGTCTTCTGTTTGACCCTATGAATCACCTGCAGGTCAAGCCAGGGTTGCCAGGCCTATGGTTTTTCTTCTCACCAAATATTAATTATAGCATACATTCCAACCAGTAAACAAACGACTAAATAAAGTTATAGTGTGAAATAAAAGCACATGATCATCAGAAGGTATGTTAAAAATTATAATACAGTATATGTAATCTGTTTTAGCCACAGAAAGGTGTCAATAACACAGCTTGTGCCAATTGTCCCTTAATGTTGTGTTTGCCTGAGGAAAGTTAACAATGAAAAAACACAAGAGACAAGCTTCTTCCCTGGTAATCTTGTAACTGTCATAGTTTTTAAGAAAACTACTTCGTGAATCTGAGTTGTATGCAGTAATTTCAGATGTTGAGTATGATTATTGCATCTGACAATAAATAGCAGTTATATATAATAGTTTGTGCTCTGTTTTTAATTCTATTGTAAATTCTATTATGGTAATGTACCTGCAGTAAAAAATATGGTTCAACAAAACAGATTTTCTGGAGAACAAAGAAGATTTTATATCATATATATATATATATATATTGATCTGTCCTGCAGGCGTCTGTCCAGCTCAGCGCCGAACACAACTTTGCCATGAGTGTGTTTGGCCGGAGTAAAGGCCGCACAGGACTGAGAGTGGTGGTGAAGAGCGGTGATCTTCTGGCTGGACATCTGCAGGATGGTGCCCTCGAGCTCCATGATGAGATACAGATACAGGTAGACTGAATTTATTTGTCCTTTTTTTTACTATGCGCAGTCAAACCATAAATGTATATCATTTTAAACGTTTTTTTTTACTAGTGAGAGCAGGACACAATTTATTTTTGTATGTGAGTTTAGCAAAATAAAGTAAACAGTGACATACCCGAAAAGTCTTCAGACAGCAGACTACCAGTAAAATGCTTTAATTTGGGACCCACAGCTATTCACACTAGAGTCCAAAACTCCTACGAGGGTCTCGGACATGGGTCGGGTTCAGTTTCAGCAGCCTCGGGTCTCGGATAATTCAAATAAATGTGCATTTCCCAAATAGACCTGATCAGACCTGAATTCTTTTAAACTTTCCTGGATGCGTAGCCTACTGGTGCATTCATTTTGAGAAACGTGTTTAGAAACCTTAATAATCCATCTTATATGATGTAGTTTTTATAAAAATGAAATAACATGTAATCATCAGACAGGAAAAAATATAAAGTAGTAAACTAATAAGTAAATAAACTGAATGAAAGTAATGGAGCAGCAGCCTAATCAGTCAGCAGGACCCAGGGATTTTTCCAGAACGATGAGCACACTTCAGTGCCATTTACGTTTAGCTCCCATCGGTTTCTTAAATAAATGTGGTCGGTCGGACTTGGGTTTGATATATATGTGTGTGTGTGTGTGTGTGTGTGTGTGTGTGTGTGTGTGTGTGTATGTATAGAACTGCCTTAATCCTTCGTGACCTAGATTCAACAAGGCACTGGAAACATTCCTCAGAGATTTTGGACCATATTGACATGACAGCATCACACAGTTTCTGCAGATTATCTAACTGTGTTTTTAAATTTAACTGCTGATGTCTATTCAACTGAATTAATTCCATACCTTTCTATCAAAGTGACGTTTTGTTCTGACACAGTTTAACTCTTGTTATATTTTATTACCGTTTTGTAAATTCTAGCGACTAATCTGTGATGTAGTTTGAGAAATCTTAACGCTGTACGAAAATTTAGGTTCGGCTGTAAATCATCATAGCCATTTTATCACTGTATTTTGAAGAATTTGTTGAATTGAGAGCCACATCCTGAATTTCAGGTTTATGAGAAACTGCAGCTGTTGAACCCAGAAGTTCAAGCTGAGGAGATACTGATGTCCCCAAACTCCCTGCTCAAACTCCAGACCAACAGGTACCTCAGCAGAAACTTTCAGTTTAGATCAACACACAGCTACGGTTAGACCCAACTACAGCATATATCCCACAGAACAGATATTACAGCGGTCTTCAGTTCAAAGGCACTTGCAGTTAAATATCGTTTATGTTGTTAAATTAACAAGTTTGTGAAGAACTGAAGTAGACAAATTATTGGAGTTGAAACAAATGTATTGGCTTACTATTAAAGACTGTGGGAGACCCAACACAGAGAAGCACATCCATGTAGGTTCAGTTATACAGTGCCGTGGACAACAGTCATTATTAGGAAATACTGTAAATTCATTTCATAATATTATTTGCTGTATTAGAAATGTATTATTAGAAATGAGCTTTGTGTGTTGTTCAGAAGAGCTCATTGTTAGTGTGTTGTGTCCTGTAGAGATGGCCTGGGCTCCCTGTCCTATCGTGTACTGGACTGTCCCGACAGAGCGGCTCTCGTTCAGGTGGATGATAAAGGTCACCTGACGTCTGGGTCTCTGACAGGAACAGCTTCGCTACAGATCAGCTCACAGGAAACCTTCGGTGTCAATCAAACCATCATTGTCGCCGTGAAGGTACAATTAGTAGATTAGTAGTAATGCACAAATTCATATAATTATATTACAGTTTAATATATGATTAAGAAAAAAAAAAAAAAAAAAAAAAAACTAAGACAATTAGCTTATGTTGAATTGTTGAACCGAAAAAATGTATACATTTGAATGCCTTGTATTTTGAGGGCTTGCATTTTTGGGGGGCTAAAATGTAATACTCTTGTTTAAGTAAGCTATGAATATTTATGTTTAAAACAATTCACACATACAATGTATTATGTTTGACAGGAATTTTTTTTTATCCGTTTTATTTCGCTTTATAATGCAAGCCCTGAAAATACTGTTCATACAATGTATTTTTTTCAGTTACAGTGCTGTTTAACATGCTTTTTTTCTTTCAAACACATTTGTCATTATTTTATTCTGTATTAATGTTAAAGTCATTAAACCTGTTCATTTGAAGTGGGTGACCCAATACTTTTGGCAATATAGTGTAAATACATAACATACACAGTACACACTAAATAAAAACTTATCTTGGATGCAGTTAACTGTGATCAATCATTTGACTGCCTTAGTTTTTATTCATTTTAGTCATGCCTTGGAATAGTTGGTTCAGGGTGATACTTGCAGTACATATTCATGAATTTATTTAATGACTGTACATCAACTGTACACCTTTGTACAGTCCACTTTGTATAATGTCTTGTAATTCATAATAGCTCTTAACTGTAAATGAATGATTTAGTAGTCCCTGTCAGCGCTCAACCATGTGAAGTACTGGTGTAACCCATAGCTGGTGTTTGTTGTCAGGTGGTGACCGTCTCGTACCTGCGTCTGAGCACTAGTCCAGTAGTGCACACGTCAAACAGAGAAAGCGTGTCTGCCATCCCGCTGGGAGCTGTGCTCACCTTCACCGTTCACTTTCACGACAGCACCGGAGAAACCTTACACAGCCACAACTCTCTGCTCAGCTTCTCGACCAACAGGTGAATAACACAATAATATATCATCAAACATGGACCAAACATTTCACATCAAAATTTTAACAGTAGCTAGGACTGAAACAATGTATTTGTTTCAATTTATCTTTTTATATTACTTTATTTTTTATTTTATCTATTTATTTAATACTAAAAGTAATTATCTTTTCATAGAGAATTAATGTCAGATATGGTTGCAGTTGAAAAAAAAATTTAACATGTTAGATTGGTAATGGTGGTAATTGCAGATAATAAAAAAATTACTGTAATAATTATTGGGGAAAAATCTGTGCAATATGCTGATTTATACATTTTTTTTTACGTGTGTGTGTGTGTGTGTGTGTGTTTTAATGGTCTGTGTGATGTGTGCAGGGATGATCTGGTGCAGGTCGGTAAGGGTTCGAGTAACGGCTCGCTGACGGTGCGGACGGTGAACGTGGGTCTGACTCTGCTGGGGGTCTGGGACTCAGAGCAGACCGGACTCGCAGATTTCCTCGCTCTGCCGGTCCAGCATGCCATTTATCCAGCTGAAGCACAGCGGCTGGTCGTGGGAGATGTTGTCTGCTTTTCTGCACAGTTTGTTAATCAGGAGGGTAAGACAAACATGGATAGCATCTACACATGCATGGCTTTCTGTGAGTGTTTTCTCATGAAGTGGTTGTTGATGTGCAGGTGTGTCAGGTGTGTGGAGCTCTTCTTCCAGTGCTCTGCTGGAGATCGATCCCAGGACTGGAGCTGCAGTAGCCAGAGACAAGGGCTCAGTCACCGTGTACTATGAGATACCCGGTCAACTACGCACCTACAGAGAGGTAAAGTTAATCATGTGGACATCTGTCCTGAGATATTGTGAAGAAAAATCATCAAAATTCTTTGGTTCAAAGGTGCGATGCCTGTTAAACTGCATGTAAAGACTGTGATTCTGTGCTTTGTTTAGGTTCTCATTGAAGGTGCATCTCAGACATCTGTCATGATTCCTGCAGTGAAGAAGGACAGAGACTCCAAAGTCTTGATGTCGACCAGGGCCACGGGAAGCAACCTCATAGGTACAAATCACTGCTGGAATTGCATTAGAGGGACTCGACATATCAGTGATTTAAAGATTAAATTAAAATCTCCCAAAAAAATAAACACAGAATTTGGTCAAATTTGATACCTTACTAGCAACGCATTTTTAGAAGGTTCAAATTTGGCTGTATATTTTAAACTGTACAAGAAAGCACAATTTTGAAATTATTATTTCAATAGGTCTTATATCTGGAAATGGGTTAATATACCTATTAATGAAAAATCTTCGTGCTAAGAGTTGTTCCTAGTGATGTTTTAGCAAATGTCTCATAGTCAGGTGCTGTGTACCATTTATTTAAATCGCAGCACTCATGTTTCTTCTTTCACAGGCAGCTGCTCGTCATCTCAGTCCGACAGCATGGCTCTGCTCCACCCAGAGTCCTCCATCAGCTGCCAGCTCCACTTCACCAGCAGCGGCGTGGACTTCTCTGCTCATGATGTTTACCACACTCACACAGCCTTCGACGCCAGCACAGGTCTGTCACATGAACTTAGGCCTGCTGCCTGACTTTTCACAGTGACCTTTGTGACCCATGACCTGTATCTGCTCCGACCGTCAGGTTTCTACAGCTGCTCGCTGAGCTTCAAGCCCATGAGTGACCAGCAAGTGAAGGTGTTGAGCCTGTCTATGACGGAGGTGGAGGTGAAGGCCGGCGTTCAGGGATCTGTCTTCAGCGGAGAGCAGATCAGCGCCCGGCTCCCCGTCAGTCCAGGGATCTACGCCGATCAGACAGACATCATCTTGAGCAATCAGCAGCCGTCGGCAGAGCTGACCATCTACGGGCCGACAGCCGTGCTCCAGCAGCTAGACGTAACCTTTGCATCCTTGTCTCTCTCAAAAGTTTTTTTTTTTTTGAAATAAGTGTAATGCACTTCGGTTTATGATTTACGAAATTGTAAATGCTACCATAAGCTATAAATTAGGAGTTTAGATGATGGGATGGGTTCTGCTCTTATGCCTCTACCGGTGTCACGCTCAGGTGAAGAGCAGTTCTCCAGTGATTGTGATTGAGGAGAAGGAGGTCTCTCTCAGCTACGTCAGGTATGCAGTCAGTGTGCTGAGGCCGCTGGGGTCTCTGACGGCGTCGGTGTCCGTGAGCAGCGCCTCCAGTGCTCAGGTTCTGCACGTCCCGGTGACTGTCATGCATCTCGCAGCCAGCAGCTCTTCTGTGCAAGGTCCGTTCCTCCGCTTCTGTCTGCCAGCATAGTGAGAGACGTGTTGATAGTTAAGAACAAGTGGGATGGTTCATTTTTTTAATGCCGTCCTGATCATGATATGTTCTTTGGAGCATTTTACTTTAGATCGGTAAAGGGCTAATGACATGGATTATTTTTTTTATTTTTATGTATTCCTTGAAGCGTGCTTAGATTAATACATTTTTTGCACAAAAAAGCCAAATAAATTAATGGTCAGAATAAAAAAAAAACTGTTTTCAAATGACCTGTTTTAAACTGATCCCTAGGTATTAAGGCATGTAACTTAATGTAATGTAAATGACATCTCTTACTGAAATATGTAGTAGAAAACCCATGAATGATTTGTCATTTTAAATGTGATATATTTTCCTCCCTGTGTTTCTTTCCTGCTATGTGAGCTGCCCTGTGAAGCATTGTTTTTTTATAAGCCAATAACAGACTGTTTTATTCTAAAGACAAATCCTAGGGTTGTAACAGGTCACATTTTATTCCACTAAAATTATAGTTTACACTCAATACATTATTATTGCACACTGTTTTATCATGTACTACAATATAGTGGTGCAGAACATTGCCACTATTTGTAATTAGTAGGCTATAAATAGCAGATGGTCTTGATATTTTAACACTGTAAATAAAAGCTAAAATCCATCCAATCCATGTTTTTTTTCCCCCATTAAATACTGACCCATGCTGGTTTATTTTTCTTGTAGCACATGTAGTAGACGGAGCAGACGGGCCCAGTATTCTTCAGCAGTTCATTGACTCCTATCAAGTGATGTTCTTCACTTTGTTCTCTCTTTTGGCTGCCACCGCTGTTATCATAATTGGTAAATTCTTCCACTTCCTGCCTTTTACGTTTCAGTATCATGCATAATAGGCTTTGCTACAGTGATCGTTCCTCAATAATAACATATTTGCTATGTTTCCGTAGTGTGCCATGCGCTGTTTTCCCCGAAAGATCCTGTCAGTCATCCTGCGTTCATCCAGAAGACTCCGCCTCCTGCAGGTACATGCATCCGGAAAATAACATGCATGAACGTAATCTGAATAATTGCTAATGGCTGCAAACAGATAGATATGACAGCTGATCTGGCAGACATCTCCACATGCTCGCATTATTCACTTCTACTGTTTAGGAATGGTACACTGTAAGAAATCATAAGGAAACTCAACTTTTGATTGTTTCCTTCCTGTGGATTTTCCTTGACTTTTGGACTGAGCTCTCATTTGTGAATGCTACCGTTTCTGCAGGTGTAGCCAAGCTGACTGAAAGCCCCTTCAGCAACAGCATGTCTTCAGACTTGAAGGCAAGCCCAAGATTACGCTTGTACTCACCAGACTACAACTCCAGATAAACCCTGTCCAGCAGAAGACTGGAGAAAGTGCCTTAGCGCTGAATGCAGGAGAACGAGCATGCCGGAAAACACTTGTATTGCTTACCTGCTTAAAACGATGGCTTTTTCATTTGAATGCTTGTGTGCTGAAATGCCGCATGTCTAATAGAATATGGCAGGGCTGTTTGTTGTTTTGTCTTTTTTTGTTTGATTATTTAAACGTTTGACGTGTGGACTGATTTATTCTAATTATTTTCAGTATTTTCCCCCATCCCAATAGTTTTCGCAGCTCGAGGCTTTTTAATTTGTACTGAATTGCGACGGTAAACATAATGTTTTTTTTCTTTTTCTGACGCTCAGGACAATTTTGAAATGTAATGCGAGACTGCGGCTCGACGATGTAGCATCATGTTTGTTTGTGATTAGTGCAACCACTGATTCCGTCCAAAGTGCTCTTACATGTGTGTGTGTTGTGCAGAAACTATCGGCCAGTCGTTTGCTTTATTTTGTGAACAATGTCAATTGATTTTAATGATATGTTGAACTCTTGAGTTGAGTGCAGCTTCTTTCAGTTACTAATGTGAATGATAAATCTGTTTAAGGGCTTAATTCAGTTAAATTGATTTAAAGGGCTTCTTAAAGGACTGACTGGTACCCTGTGAAGCAGCTTCAGTCCCAGCGTAGATACGTTACACTGACGCATCTGTAACTGTGAGTGTTGATTTAAGAATATGTGACCATTTTTTTCACAGAAAAAAAAAAAAACCTCAGCTTTGAGCCTCTTTAAGTGGAAACCGAGTGAAGACTTTTTCGGTAGCTATAAGCAAGAGCCATAATGTGACTCAGAACTGCTGCACTGAATAAAACCAGGAATTGTGAATCTGTCATAACTTTGACTTTAATCTGTACATGTAACCACTTCTGAGCCTTTCTCTCTCTATATATATAATGTGCTCTTCTGTTCATTATATCCCCCTCAAAAAAATAATAGCTTGCGCATTGTGAAGCATTTATTTACGTTGTTTTTCTTTTTTTGCAGCTTGAGATCTATTAATATTAAATATGCTCTTTTTACATGTGTGTGTGTGTGGGTTTTTTTTAATGTTCTGAAAATTCATTTCCATTGTGATCCATTTGATTATTGGTTAGCGTCTTGTGAACAGAGGAAATGGCTTTGTTGCCAGAATGTAATGTGAAAGTGAAATTTAAAAAACACTTGCAGTCTTTCCACATTAGAAACATGCCAAGCTGGTCAGGTAACAACATCACAGAAAGCCATACACATTTTTCCTGTAATTCTGAGTTTGTTCTGCCACCTTTATTCATGGTACAGGCCCCTGGAGTTCTCAGCCCTGGCCCTCGAGGGTCACTCTCCTGCAGAGTTTAGCTCCAACCCTAATCAGAAGTTACAGACAGGTGAGTTTGATCGAGGCTGAAGCTAAACTCTGCTGGAAAGTGGATCATGAGGGCCAGAGTTGAGAACCTCTGATCTACACACAACCCAGCCAGTCGTTGTGTAAGGCAGGTATCAAGTACTCAACTATTAAAAAACATTAAAAGATTGTACTCTACACACTTGTTGACTCCTTAAATGATATAAAATGACTGAGGATCAAACACTGATGTGTGCACATGATATTCATTATCGTATGAGGATCAAATGTCCTCACGGGGATCGTAATACCAGTAAATTTTGTCCTTGGGACATTTTTATTTTTGGTAGCAATGAGAAAACAAGTTTATAAATCGTAACTTTTTTTTTTAAGAATCTAAAAAAAAATTGATAAATGTATTCATTATTGTATGACAATAAATGTCAGTCTGAATATAAATACGTAGAATAATAATGTTTGTATCTAATCATTAGCATTTGTAATCTAAACTTATTGAAATAATGTTTGCAGTTTCATTAAATGATTTTTTTTTTTCATTTGCAGCCATACATTTTTATCATTATTAAAATATATATGTAATATATGCAGGGATTTGTTTATTTTTGGTGATTTTGTGGCTTGTACAGTTTTTTAGGAGCCAGTTTTTGTTTTTGTGCCAGTTTTTTAGGAGTACAAAGAAGAGTTTCTCTTGTTGTGTATGATGCCTAGACACTAGGTTTACCTGTTCGTTCTCATATTTTCATTGAAAAGCGAGGTGCATGCCTTTTTGGTTTCGGAAGCCTAATTATTTCTTCTTATTTTGTTGTTGTTAGGTAGGCAGTTTTTAAAAACCCTTTAGAAATACTCTAGCTATTGACTCTAGCTATTAAGTGCCCTCTTTCCCTAGCCCTTGAAAGTAGCATGTAACAACACATACATCTGTTATTACATATCAGAACAAAGGTAGGGAAACAATGCGAGTGAATAATAATGAAATATGAATGAACCCTTTTGGTTACAGCGTTGTTTAAATGATGATGATTGTTATGCAGTTGCTCCTTATTTCTTTATCCTTATTTCGCTTTATTTATGCAGGGTGACTCAGTTCTCACCTGCCATTAATTCTTCAACAGTGTTGCAATACTCTGCTGTAAGTTCACTCCTTTGGCTCTTTCAGGTTTTCCTCTACAGGTGTTTAATGTTTGTCATTTTCAAAACTCTCATGAAAGTCTTTTTATAACCGTAAATGTCAGTGCTTTGATGATAGTATACTATATAAATGAAGCCAGATGCACGAGATGCATTTCCTTGTTCTGTCAAAGAGATTTTCATGCTCAGAAGTGAAAGTAAAACAAGTGAAGAAAATATGTGTATAGGGCGTCGTATCCATTTTATGAAGTTCAAAAAGATAATGTCACAAAAAGATAATGTCATCATTCTGGAATGGATGGAGTTATGTTTCCTTGCCGCTGTCACCTCGGTCTTAGTTGGGGACACTTGATTTCTAGCATTATCGTCGATCACTATCACTCTATTCTCCTATTTGATACTGTTCAGTGCTTTGATACAATCTGTGCTGTTAAAAGCCCTATATAAATAAAAGTGATTGATTGATTGATTGATTGAATGAATGGTGTTGCTATAAACACACAGGAATCAGGTCATAACTACTGGCAAAGTAAGACACTACTATGCTAAAGAGAACTTGATCTGCAAAAATGTGGTGTGTCATCACTAATTAATGAACTATAAAGAGCGTCTGTGCATCATCACCTCAGCAAACTGGCATGAATGAACACTCCCTTCAGGATAAAAGCGTATGCCTTGTTGCCGAGAGTGACACAAGACTGGCTTGCCATCCACACTAAATCAGATATAACCTGCAGCTATATGAAGATCTGTGTATGAGGTGTGTTTGAAACACTGTTCTGAGCCCAGTAAAACATCAAAGGTAAGTGTATTTTCATAGTTAATCAAGTGACTTTAAATGTTTGTGGAATCCATGCTCTGTCCCTCAACTCAGCTTGGTTTCTCCCAAGGTTTTTTTCTCCATTCTGTCACGGATGGAGTTTCGGTTCCTCGTCGTTGTCGCCTCCGGCTTGCTTAGTTGAGAACACTTCATTTCTAGTGATTATTGTAGAATTTAATTGCGCAGATACTACTTAAATTAAACTCAGCTGGACAATCTCTGAATTCAAAAATGAAATGCCTTTAATTGAAAATGAAGTGTTTAATACATCAACATTAAATAATGTGTGTGTGCTTACAGTAAACTTCACAAGCAGCAACAATATATCTTCCTCATAATGGCATCTGCATCAGAAAGTGTTGGAATTCTCTCCTGGAATCTGAACGGTCTAAAAGCTAAACTTAAAAATGGAATTAGTAAAAAACCAAATGCTGAATATCTTCAATTCTAATGACGTTGTGCTTTTGCAAGAGACTAAAATTGGTAAACCGACCGAACGCAAAAAAAAAAAGATTGATAGTGACCGGGAAACAATTGAAACGCATTTATCAGAACCTGAAT
Source organism: Puntigrus tetrazona (assembly GCF_018831695.1). Lineage (NCBI taxonomy): Eukaryota > Metazoa > Chordata > Actinopteri > Cypriniformes > Cyprinidae > Puntigrus > Puntigrus tetrazona. Next base: position 962,844 of record NC_056721.1, on the reverse strand, counting down.
GTAAACTCGAAAAACTGGAAGATGCTACATTCAAAGGGACAGAGACCAACCAGCCCAAGACAATGTACATGACGTACTTCAGTTCAAACAGCAAAGGTGTTGCCATTCTGATCAACAAACCACACAATCTGCTGACGGCGTTTTGTGAAGGTGGAGATTATGCTTGGGTTCATGTTGAGATTGACAATCAGAGGTACACTTTCGTGAGCGTGTATTACAGTGCTAATGAACCTCATCTCATCTGTAATGTCATGTTGAAGATTTTCTACAGCTTCTTAAAAGATGGGTCAGATATTTTACAAAGCAGGCTTGTGATCGGCGGAGACTTTAACACAACGCTTCATTCTGTATTGGATGCGAACAAAGTAATCAGAGGACATCGTGCGCGGAGAGCAAGACTGAATGAGTTCATGAATATACTGGAGCTATCAGATGTCTGGAGAGAAAAGAATAAGAATTGTCGTGAATACACACACACACATCCACCGAAAACATCGACAAAGAAGCGTCAAAGCCCAACGATGTCTAGATTAGACTACGTTTTCATGTTGGAGAATGATGTGGATTATGTCAAAAACTGTAGCATACGCAAAGATATAGTTTTGTCTGATCATTTTCCTGTGAGCCTGACTCTAAACAAAACAAAATTGCCATCGTACCGTCCTCAGCATAGAGAAGAGTGATTGGAAAAGCACAGGCATATTCATATATTTATAAAAATGTGGGTAGCGCTTTAGTTTACAGTAGGTGTACTTTCCTATTATGTGCATGGGTAATATCCTACGAGCAAATGAGTGATAACACAAGGTGCTTACCTGAAATGTATGTACATGGTAAAAATACAAGAAACACAGCTGTACTTTACAGTATTACATGCATGGAAATCAGTTTGTACATACAGACAATTGTGGGTAAGAATAGGCACTTACAGCTAGCGCCTGTACATAGGAACTAATTAAACAGTTACTTACTTAGTAAATATGTAACAAATGCGCACAAGTGGATACAAACAAGCATGTCCTTACAGTATCTGTACATAGTAACCAAGACACATTACCGCACCTATGGGAAAATGTGCTATTATGTCGCATACTGTACTTGCTATATATGTGATAAAAATGTAGTACTTACGGACAAGAGAGCTAATGATAAATTGCTCTCCTCAACAGTGCTTACTTAGTTTGAAGAGCTGGTTATTCCCGTGTAATGTTTTTGTAGACTGGTGCACTTTATTTTACAGTAACATTTCCTATTAGTTAATGTACGGAAGAAGTTATGAGGTGCTTGAGTAAACACGGACCAATGTACGTATCGAGCAATTGATGGTAGACAATAGCACAATAGCTACACATTTACCATGTACAAAACCATTAGTGTGTGCAGTAATGTGCCTTAGTTACCATATACAGATACTATAAGGACATGCCTGTTTGTAATTACTACATATTTACCAAGTATTTACTTTAGTAGGTAGAGTAAACTATCTCATTGGTTACCATCTACAGGCACTACCTGTAAGTGACCCTTCTTACCCACACAATTATTAAGATGCATGTATGACTGTTAAGTTCTGCGTTTCTATTCATTATTGTGTATGTTTTTTAATATCCTTGCTGTTTAATAGGTACTTCATCTTCAGCTCTTTAGTGTCGTATTACTTGTTTTTATCTATTGTGGTCATTGCCGTCTAAATTTATATTTATATTCTTTATCATTGTTGGTTGCTTTACTTATTGCTGTTTTGGTTTTAACTGTTTTCTCCTGTTTTGGGGCTCGGAAGGGATTTATATATTATATTTATATTTGTCGTGTTTTGCGAATTTACTGATTATTTGTTATTCTTTATGCAAAAATGTTCAGTTGTTCCATGTATAATGAGAAACATATCACTTGGAAAAAGGGTTGCTATTTTTTTTTCTAATCCCATCTTGATTTGTGTTCAACTTCAGCAGAATGATCAAATATTAAGTAGTTTTCCACAGTTTTCTGATCAAAAAGCCATGTGTTGTGTACGTATTGAATATGTAATACTTCAATTCTTCATCGTAATAAAGTTCAGACTAAAACTGACAACTTAATTTCCTTTTATTGGGATTGAGCAGATGAGTTATATTATACACAGATTATATTAAACAGAATTCAAGAGGGAAAGAGTCCTTAAGCTCGAAAGCATCAATCTTATCTGATATCTGGAAGATCTTACGGATTCAAAAAAGAGCTGAGCTCAAAGATCAGAAACATCACTTAGAGAATATATATGAACAGAAAGCTGAAGGTACCTTTAACAGATCTCATGGGAATTGGTTAAAGGAGAGTAAGCAATGGTTTCAATGTCTGTTAATAAGAAAGCTATAAAAACATCTAGAACTGGTGCCTGTTTAAGATTTTTCCTTAATATATTTTTATCTGCCCTCTCTCTTCTTTTTTGTGAATTCTTTCTGTATGTGTCTTAAGAATTTTTATATTATGTTGCTTTTTTCTCTTATCTATTAATCCATTCGTGGTATGTATTTAATAATGTTTTGAACACAGGCCTTCTGTTCTTTTGTATTGGTTTTGTAAGTACTGTAATCTGCCATTTAAAAAAAAAAAAAAAAAAAAAAAAAATAATCGCATTCTCTGGATTATCAACCTGCTGAAATGATTATTAACCACTGATTTACTTTATTTACTTTTTTTTTTTTTTTTTTTTACAATTTGTATAACAACGCTTTTTTTAAAAAAATAGTCTACCACAGTAAAACTATAATCAGTACACTTTATTCTCAAAATATTAATGTTGACAATATCATCATTGCGTCAATATGAGTATAATGTGTATTAGCATGTAGATTATGTACAGTCATCCTTATATTAAGAAAATATAAAAATGCATATCTTGTGTAATTTAATGGAATTAGAATATAAATGAATTCCACAATTCATTTATACACAATATAATGAATTAACAATGTTTAAATAATTTTTAACAGTAAAACAGTGCAAATGAAAATACATCAGACTACATTCAGTGAAATGATCTATATGTCACAGAACAGCAACTGATATTTAACATATGACAGATAAATGAGGTTTCATTCTGATCTTATTCATCAGATCTTTCATGTACGATTACCAGCCACCGCTTTTTCAGATCGGTTTATGTTGGATTAAAACTTCTGGTTCTTTGAGTTCGGAAGTTCTGTACACTGTAATCATCAAAACTGTCTCTGAAAACGTCCAGAGTTTGAAAACATCCCACAAATACTACAAAACGGAAGTGCTTCATGAGCACATGAACATTGCTCAGGCGTCCGCAATGCGTTTAGTTTGCAACCGTGTCAGACCACCAACTTACAACAGTTGCTTTCTGTCAAAAAAAAAATGCATTTTAGCATTTTTGTCACAAATGCATTTTAGTAGGTAAACATGTTCATGTGAAAAGTGATAATTGACTAAGCTGAAATGTATTCAAATCCTTTTGTTCTCTCTTAAGGTCTTTTTTGAACAATATATAGCTCTAATTTGCAGCATACATTTATATGTTACACTGCTAATATAGGCCCAGTACTAAATATTACTAGTCTAATCTATCCAGCTGCTTTGATGTTCCTGAGGCAGCGATGCAAGACCTTTTAGAGTGCCTCAATAAGGTAATAAGTTGCAAATGAAAAATATCTTTAAACAAAAGAAACTTTTTGAAAACAATGCTCAAAAACACATCTACACTGCTAGACGCGACGCGATAAAACGTTGCAGACGAAGTGCTGCACCGCAAGTGTGACGCGTCCGCCAGGACTGCGGTGGAATCGTGACGCAGACAGCCAGTCGACCAATCAGAGCCTTTGTTTATGCATGCAGCGAGTTTAATTTCGACGTCGCGCTTTCTCAGTGTAGACAGCAGCGGCGTCGCGTCGCGTCGCATGCGGGATATTTAGGGTGTTACTGCGCCACCACTTATAAGTACATTCTAGTGTATGGCAAGTGGATTAAATATTCTCTACTGCACCACTAACTACTTCCAGAACGATTTTAACCTACCCACATTTAACCTTTAGTGGCACAAAGCACCGCAGGAGACGCAGAGTCGGTGTTGGACATAAGCATGGCTGAGCGCGGGACGTATATCACAGCGCGTCTTTGCCCGGAGAACACGGGAGATATTTGACTCGGGTTAGTGAAGCTGAAGGAGAAGACGATGGACAGCCGGACCGAGAATCCGACGAAGGCAGCTGGTTATCTGAAGGAGCTGAATAAGATCATAGAGACGCAGCAGACGCTGCTGGAGAGGCAGAAGAGGCGCATCTTTGAGCTGGAGCAGCATGTGTCCGATCTGTGCGTCGAGAACAGCCGCCTGAGACACGAGTACCAGCGGCATCTGCTCACCTGCAGACTGCGCTCCATTCAGGAAAACAGCCCGCAACAGCAGTAAGACCCCTCTAATATACTTCAGTCAATAACCTGCCTCCAAAGCAGATTAGAAGGTGAACGAACAGACAGGGACGGGATGCTTATTAAAATATTTTTTTTTTTCGTAGGCTATTATTTGTCTAATTTTTGATTGGTTAGGTTGATTTGGAAAAATATACAATTGCTGTGCTTGGTACCTCCAGGGAATCCTAATATTAAAGTATATTATCTATCTCAACAGCTGCAGCAGTTCAGCTGTAGTCTCCCAGCCTGACCATAATGTGCCCAACACTATATTAAAAACCCTACAGATCTGACCAACCAGCTTAGGCTGGTTTAAGATTTTACTGTCAAGTACCGAAACTATTTTCTTAATCGAAACCGGCATTTTGAATTTGATAATCTGAAGAGACTAAATATCATCTCATAAGCAGGCTCAAAGGCAGCAATGTTGCAGGTGTTGGTTAAATATGCTGAAATCAGCAATCAAGTTCAAGAAAAAATAAGCACCAAGTTATAGCATTTCTAAATATCCACTCTTGTATTTTACACCTCTTCGAAAACGTGTCAGGTGAGATACCCTGAAAGAAAGAAATACGTACAATAACACAAAAGGTACTGGCAGCTTATTACACATTATATATCTATTTATTTTACGGATGCTTCTGCTAACTCTACACCTGTGAAAACTAAAAAAAAGGAAAAATTATACACTTTAGCGTGCCCTATTTTTTTTCATATGCTCTTTTAGATTTTAAGTAGATTTGTTGAAATACAACAATGTTATTTCACCACAATATTTCCATGTTTAAAACGTACAAATCACTACATATTTTTAGTTTAAAACACTTTGAATATTCGCTCGGGCTTCACTGTTCCAAATCAATAATCAATCTATTTACAGTGAATGAAATATGTAGAAAGCCCTTCTGTGTTTGCCTTCAAAAAGCTGTGTCAGTATTTCTGAGCCATTTTCACAAATGGCTTACCATATATATACTTTAATATACTTTATGTAAACGGACATTTAGGGCGTTACGTACGAAACGGGAAGCCAGCAGTAAATCAGAGCAGTAGTCAATGTGTTTAATGCTTCTTTTCTCTTGGAGTGGCCTGATGTTCATTCAAAGAGTGCAGTGGGCAGCTGAGGGGAGACTCACCTCTAATGGCTTCTGTTCTAGTGTTACAGTCCTGAGATTGATTATCCATCTCCAGCGTGACGTTTGCATTAAGTCAGACCTTTAAAGATTAAAGCCATTATCTGATTGTTGTAATCTGTAATAATAATGGTTTTATCCTCACTGGAGCTGATATTTGACATTAGAAATATGTGTGTGTGTATATGTGTGTGTGTATATATATATATATATATATATATATATATATATATATATATATATATATATATATATAGCTGGGTCATGGCCACAGATGCTGACAGTACATTGCTGCAGCCATGACGTCAAAACCAGGAAGACCATTAACCACTGGTTTCCCTTGAGATTTTCCTGTGGGTTTTACAATGGGGTTTTGTCGTGAGCAATGTAAGCCATGAGCAAAATAAACCTGACAAGTGCTGTACTCTTGTGCAATGTAAACTGTGCACACAACACAGTACACATATGTAGGTACTTACATTCATGAAAACATTATAAATAAAACTGCCTCGAATCAGCTTACGTTTACAGTATTTACTACACATTAGTAAATGCAGTGTATAAAACATTCTGTTTACTAATATAAAGGTAAAACACATTAGCAAGCACATATGTTTTATGTTTTAGTCGTGCTACTCTAATGTAGCTTTGATGTTTTTCCTCTTTTTGTGTGTTTCAGGTCAGAATATGGGAATGCAAGAATCGTCAGGTATGTTGCGTGTTTACTTTTGCTGTACTGGTAAATGTTGTCTGATTTGCGGGTTATAAACCGCTCTGCTCTGCGAGTGTTTGGCGCTCTGAGTGGTTGCTAACGCCCCGCTATGTGTTTGAGAGCTCGTTTGGGTGCATCATATTCGGTGACAGCAGCTTTCCTGCTCCGCATCCACTCGTGTGTAATTGGAGCAACATCAGCTCGGACGCTCTGCTGCAGACTCCTGTGAAGTGTTGTGTTTCTGTCTACAGAAGGCATGCTTCTCTTCCTGTGGAGATGACAGACAGTCCCAGCAGCCTCAGATCAGCCGTGTGCAGGAGAACTGTGCCGTGTCGACAGTGGAAGTCTGCATCCTTCGGGTACAGTAAACGCTCGTCTGTATTTGTATCATATTGTATACTAGTTTGTATACTACATATTGCCAGTCATAGCAAATGGAATGCACTCTTTGGACACTTTGTAATTATTAGCTTTGTCCAATTTGATGGCATATTTGACTCTGGAGCACAAAAACAGCCATAAGTAGCACAGGCATATTTGTAACAATAGCCAATAGTAAGTATGGGTCAAGATTATAGATTTTTCCTTTATGCCAAAAGTAAAGATCATGTTCCATGAAGATATGTTGTATATTTTCCTACTGTAAATGTATCAAAACTTTTAATTAGATTACCTTGGATTACCTTTTTAAGCTTTTTTTAGATTCCAGATTTTCAAATAGTTGTATCTCAGCCAAAAATTGTAACAAACCATACACCAATGGGAAGCTTATTTATTCTAATATTTCATATTACTTTACCTTAATGATTGGTTTTGTGGTCCATGGTCACACAATGATAGTCGCTTGTCATTTTTGCACCTGCTGGTATAACATACAGAACTGACATCTTCATGGTTATGATAGCAGGTACACACTGTATTAATGAACAGAACAAATTTATGGTTTGAATGAATGTCAAACTAGCGATCGGCTAGGTTCATCTCATGCTGTATGTGTAAAACTCACAGTCACTCTGCTGAAGAACACCGAACACCAGGATAGGTGATGAGAAATGAGCTCAGAGAGGACGCTTGCGACGTGATGAATGTGTCAGTCGTTTAATGGTCATCATGAAATGTCACATTTCAAGTTCTTCATTCGTCTTTGACTGTGTGAATTTGTATCTGTGAAAGAAACCAGTGCGCTGTAGATTTCATGGAACATTTAAAGGCAAGTAGGAAAGGTCATAGCGCTGAACACTCTTCCGAAATGGCGCCGAGGAGGGTTAATGCCACCAAAAAAATGTGCACATATTGTTGTGATCTAATGAAATGAGCCTTTTTGGCTGAATCTGACAAAAGCGCCGATCTCTTTCGTCTTTGATGCATTTAAAGCAAGAAAACGGAATATAATTTGTATTGAGTTTTGCAGTACACTTATATGTGTGTGCGTATAAAGTACAGCTGACGAAGGCAGACTGTGCTGATGATTGGAGCTGTTGATTTTGGCGTAGTGTATCGTATCATACAATGAGTGAACAGGTTATAGTGGTCTGTGTGGACTGTCGGAAGCTGAGACTAGTTTCTTTGGTTTATTGTATTGCCTTTTAGTGCAGAAATTCAAGTGGCGACAGTACAAGTACAAAACATTTTAACAAAGGTTGAAATGTTCTGTTCGAATGTGTTGAGATGTTTTATGCGCTGCCTTTTTACACTTCCAGATGTGAGACACGAAGGTGACCTGAAGCTCATTAAATTTTCATGGATTTTTTCCACCGTATTTCACTCTGTGCTTCAGCGGTTTTCACCGATTTGTGCTTATTGGAAAGAAACAAACTCTGCGTCTGTAGTTTGAACTCTAGTATCATTTCAGCCATCTTGTGTCTTGTGAGATCACTCCAGATTGCTAATTAACACACCTACGCATCATTGACTACAGCAGCCATTCATTTCTGAAAGCAGAGGGTCGGAAAACATTTTTGCCTCGTAAAAATGTCTTCTATTCGTTAGGTAAATGCTTGGAAAAAAAAAAAAGTATTTCTCTGTAACGTTTTTTTCTCGTACTCTCTTTCATGAAATTCATGAATTTGCGAAATGCATTAATGAAACTGCATCTGCGCATATGCATTGAATGAGATGAGAATATAGTCCAGTGTGTTAATAGAGGGCACGTTTGTTGGCGTAATGAGAGGCAGAGCTCAGCTCTTGCTGCTCTGAGTGCACCGGAGTATCCTCAGAGGAATAAACCCGTCTGAAACAAAGCCACATCCTGGGCAAAGCCGTTGTCCTTCACGCTCACGGGATGAGCTGTCATTGTGTGTTAGCCGCTGGTGACCAGAAAGACAGAGAGAGAGAGAGACATAGAGAGGGTTAGAGAGAGAGAGAGAGAGAGAGACATTTTCCAAAAAAACTGTTACAAATAATCAACACAAGTCAAGCACCAAAGCACCAAATCAAGTCAAAAGAGAGAAGATCCTCCATGGCTTTGAAATAGCAAAAATCAATGAGAATTCTAGATTTTATTGAGTTTAAAAAACTGCTAAACTGTAACTCATGTTTTGTTCATAACTTGGAGTAAATTGAGCTAGTGCGCTGTATCAAGTAATAAGCATTTAACATTTTTAGTTAAATCAACTGAAAAAACCAAAAAGTAGCATACTTCAAGTTTATCTCATTAAGTATGCTTAAAAAAATAAAAGTACATGTAAAAGTTTACGTTTAAGTACAAGTGCAGGGCACACCTTTCGGTAGAGATGTCAGAACGTGAGTCACCATTGACTTTCAATATGCTCTCAACATGACTGTGCAAAACATAAAAATAAAAGAAATAAAATTCTGACTAAAGCCAAACGCTTTTAAGACATTCCATAAATAAGTGTGCTCAAGCCTTTTCCTGGTCCAAAGAAACCAGACAGTTAGTTTAGACTTTTACCATCACTAATAAAACATATGTTATCAAAAATGCATCTACCAGTTACACGATAAGTCTTGTCAGGATGGATTACTTGTTCCAAAACGTTTCCCAATCTACTAGCCAGTACCTTGGAGAGCAATTTTAGAATCACTGCACAGCAAATTGATCTCCGGTTCTTAATTTTGTTCAAGTCTACCTTGTTTGGCAGCAAAGAGAGGACTGTTTTACAGCAGCTTGTGGGCAGTCGCCCATTAGCTAGGCTTTCCTCCAGCACCTCCGGTAGAGGCACTTTGCCACACTCCATGATTTGGAGAGCTCTCCAGAATCAGAGCTTTACTAGCATTGGCTAGTTCGGCATTGGCCTCTTCAGATAACTGAGGTAAATTACCAACAGTTTGTTCATTGGTGAGATCACTTTTGTACAGATTTTCATAAAAACATAGAGCTCTCTTCCGAGTATCAGAGGGATCTGACAACAAGACTCCAGTTCTCCAGCGTAAGGCATGAATAAACCTAATAATTCAGATAGAGAGGATTTCTTAATATTAAAATGTTTCAAAATAGGCAGAATTTCCTGTACTATCAGCAAGACCCTGAAGTTCTCTATTGCTTTTATCGAATAGGTTATATCTCTTTTGTTGTTGCGAGTATATTGTTCCACCTCTGCTGTGAAGGAACATTTTGTAGCTCTAATATTGTTTCAAAGCTCTCTTTGAAATGCTTCTCATGTAATAAATTATTATTGAGATGCCAGTGAGCATTTTTAGGCTTAATTGAACTGAAAGCCTTAACACACTGTATCAAACTATGATCAGAAAAGCATACTGGAAAAATTTAACAGGCAAGTTGGTGAATCCATAAAATCTATCCAACCTTGCTAATGAAATTAAATAATCGTAAGCATGAGCCCAAGAGCCCATTTGAGTTCCATAAAAATTTCTCCAAACATCAACAATCTCATGTGATTTCAGTAACTGAGTAAGGCACTTTTGTAAAGGCATATGGTTTCCCATCTAGAAAGTGCTCCGTGCAATTGAAATACCCACCTAGAAATAATAAGTCCTCAGTATTGCAATTACACAAAACCTTACTCAAAGTATCTGGAAAAATCAGTGCATTTCCAGTGCATTGGTTGGGACACACACACAAATGAAAACCAAAGAAATTTTCAAACTGAACTATAACTAAAGTCTGCATTTTATTATTTTGTCTACCCGATAAGAACAGGGAACAAAATTCTTAGAAAATAAAATGTCAACTCCACCACTTGCCCAATCCGAAGCACTTAATAAATCACTATGAATTTCCTGAGTCAATATAACTGTATCTGTTTATCTAAGATGCGTTATAGAACTGTATATTTTATAATATCCAATATTAATATGCTTGTTCGTAGTTTTTTCCCCTTGTTTTTGGGCATATTTAATTTATAAACGCTGAAAGATATGTCTCCGTCAGCTTTTGGCCACTTCATGTATCCGTACAGTAATACCGCAAATAGACGTGCAGCAGAATGTGGCGGCTCACTGTTCATGCTGGATGCGGACAGAATATTCTCCAGCCCAATCACTTCTTCTACAGCCAAGCTGCGTTCTTCTACACTTACAGGTGAGTCTATCTTCAAACCATGGTGCCTCGTCAAGAAATCAAACTCCCGCTACCTGAGGCAGCCATGCTCCCAGTACAAAAACAGTACCTAACTAATTTCTCACTAAATTCACAAAACGGATGAATTAAAATCACCCAAAGAAATATATAAAAAAGATAGAAAAGGTAGAACACTTGTATGCTCGCCACCCATTCACTCACACAAAGAGCAGAGAGAGAGAGAGAGAGGTTTGACCCAACTTTATTTGAAAAACATTTCATAATCTTCCCAACAACTCCCATAATAAATATATTTAATATATATTTATATTTATTTATTTGACATTTTTAAAAATTCAAACCAATTGTCCAGCGCGAACAAAGCACAAAACATCAACACATCACACATCAAACTGGACATATATGATTTTCTTTGATGTCATGAAGTTTCAAAATTGAATTAAATCTAGTAATTCATTCCTTTGCCTTTTATTGATGACAGCAGTCATTTTTGGAAAGTCCAGTAACCGCTTGGTAATGCAATAACAATTTCTTTCACCAGCTTTTCAGTCAATCTTGAGGACTTTAAAGCTGTTGCTTCTTTTAAGTTTTCCACTTATTCCCATCGGTCATTATTCAAAGGTCTTCACATTTTTGACACATTTTTGTAAAAGACCAGAATTCAACATTGGCAGATAAAACAATGCAATCCCAGACAGGTTCACTTTTTCCAGTTTCGTTAAAAACAGATGTCCATCTGATTTAAGATCACCTGCTCTTCATAGAATTATTTTTGCAGTCCGAGTCCATGCTAAGTCCTTGAGATACAAGAATCTCTTCCTTTGTATGGTATATTTAAGCAATCTGGCAGACACCTTTTCCAGCATTCCCTCCCAATTTTCATTATGAACTTCTTACCTTCCTAAACAAACACCTAGTATTTTTAGCCCGTCTTTCAACAATAATCTTGAAGGATCTTGCCCACTTTTCCACTGACCAATAATAATGACCTCTCATATTGTCCAATAGCTTCAAAAACAGTAAAACAGCTGATATCAATATTCTATTTATATTATTAATCAGGAAAATAAATGAACCTTAACCTGCACAACAGTTGCTCAATATTAATGCAGGTATTGGTGCACTCCCCTAAATCCTTAACAATCAAAAAATACAATAAAAATATAAAATTCTTTCCAAACCCAAAATTTCTTAAAACCTCAAAAAGATATGTATTACTGACCCTATCGAAAGCTTTTTCTTGGTCTAATGAGAGCAAAATATTATTAAAATGGTTAAAATCAATTACAACAATTACAAAAAAGATTGTCTACAATTGGCCTATTAGAGAGACAATATATTCTCTGTGAACCAATATTTCCAATGTTTCAGATTGTGTCTAAACATTTAGAATTTTTTTTGTCCATGCACAGTAAAGAGACAGACCTCCAGTTGTTTAAAAAGCATAATACTTATGTTTTCCAAGTCATTTCTTAGTACATTCAATTAGTAAACTTAGTGAATTCCTATAGAACTATCATTTGATAACAGTCTCGTTGCTTCAGTAATCTCATGAAATGTAATTTTTCATCTAAAAAAGTTTATTTATTGATATCGATAGAGCAAACGAATCAGAAGCACGTTAAGGATCACAAGTCTTAGCGCCATGCAAGTCAGTGTAAAAGTTCACTTTTCGCACAAAAAGGTTTTTAAAAAGACATATGGTATGATTTTATCTTAAATATATTCCCTTTTGCCCTTATAATTCCAGCAATAAAACAAAACAAAAAATCCATGGGTTTTTGTTTTATATTCATTGTGAAAACAATGTACCTTTCTGAATATCAGCACGTGTGCGCTGGCACTAATGTGCTACTAATTTTTTGAAAGAATCGAGCGATCCAGTGATTCAACCCCTCCGCTAGTTATAGCAACGGTTTCAGCATATTTAAGTTGCTTTCCCAGGTTGACTTTCAGCTCCCGGTCCTGTGCAGGTGTTAGCAAGCCGGAGGATGTGGTCCAGGTAGATGTTGTTACCTGCTCCAAAGCCCTGACGAAAGTGATGGTCATCTTTGATAATCCCACTGGAGATGGTCTTCAGAACTTTGTTATGATGCCAACTACAGCACCCCTCTTTCAGGGCACTTGGGCAGCCGCTGAGGATATGATTTGTGGTCCCTCTTTTTTTAGGTACAGAGGTCAGTCAACTCAGGTTAACAAGCAACCAACAACTTAAGTGTGAAAAGATCTGCTCTTTCAACGCTAAGCAGAGATATCATTGTGAATCGATCAATTGTCTTTGATTCTTCTGAATCCACACTCCTTTTGTGTACCTCCAACGGTGGGCTAACTCATCCCCTTAGTGTTTCATACCACTCCTTTTTTTTGAGTCCAAACAACTGTTATCTGAATTTTCGCTTGCCAGATGTCCCGTGTATCTGTCTTCGTCAGCAGCAAGGGATTCACATGGGATAAATGCAGGGACATAGTTAGGCTGACAGGGAATATTTCCGAATTAGAGACACACATCCAAACTTGCCCTTGTTCAAGGCTAACAATGTTTCGGGGCACAGTTCCTGAGCGCTGCGGCTCTTGCACCATTAGTACTGGTTCTTGCACACACAATCCACGCTAATCATCTTATATCCATTGCCATGTGTCTGTGCTCTTTGCTACATCAGGATGGGATCCTCTTCCACTTCCCTCTCTTTGATCCCTATTCTTCCATTGATTGATCTGCAGCTCGTTACGGGTTCTTCATCTCAGAAGCAGCAGGTTTGTTGTGCTGATAGGCCTCACTGCTCCAGTCTTTTCAAAGCGTCTTTGTCTGCTGTCTCTCCAGCCATCAACCACACTATTCTTAGTAGACAACCAGCCAATTCCTGGTAGCCACTGGTTACTCCAGAAAGATGCTTTTAAAGTGCCCCTATTATGGATTTTAACACAGCTCTAAGTAAATGAGAACATCCTGAAAGTGCACTTTGCATAAAGTCGAGCAAAAGAAATCTGAATCATTTAAATGAGCTGTTTTTAAAATGAGTTCCAAGCCGTTTTGTCATGAGGTCAAAATGAAACATGAGCATAATATCTGCCCACTTGTTAATCTTTCGCAGTTGGCTCTGATTGAGAATTCATTCTTTGTCACTGGCTTCCTGCGTTTGGAGCATTAAAAGCTCACAAACGCTGCTTTAAATGAAATCAACCAATCACTGGGGGGATTTGGAGAATTTGGAGAATTGAACAAATAAGGTCAAAATAAATTTATAAGAAAATATAAGCGTTTTTTGACCTTGCATGCATCTTATCTGTTCATGCATCAAAATATAAACCTTTTATAAGCCATAATAGGGGCACTTTATCATACATCACCATGTGATCCGTCTGAACACATCATCAGTGATGTTTACTGTGCTATATTCAATTATAAATAGAAAGCATGACATGCAGACTTCATATTTCAATCAATCAATCACTTTTATTTATATAGCGCTTTTAACAATACAGATTGTTTTAAAGCATATAGATATATGTATATATATGTGTGTGTGTGTGTGTAAAAAATTATCTTAGGGATACTGGTGTGTAATTGGGTCAATACCGAACTAACAATAAGCTTTAGTACAAACAATACTGTTACTGATATATTGTTTTATTTCCATATTTCTGTTTTAATGGCGAATTAGCAGCTTTTCGATGCAGAATTTTACAAACAGCACGAGTGAATCTCCCCAAATCCTCTGTCATTCCCTCTCAAAATCTGTCTTTAAGCAAGCTGCAAACTGCATGGTTGACGGAGGAATTTTCATAGTTTACATGCATCGTGAAGTTTAGAATTTGCGTTCTTTTTTACGTTTAGCCAGCATTTAAACCAGCAGTACTCTCCAGAGACTCTGTACTCGTGCTCGCTGAACAATTGCACCGTTGTAAAAGCAAAAATACACAGCGCCATGAAAAACATTTACCTGCATATAAAAAAACAAAAAAAGTACTAAAAAAAAAAAATCCCTCCCACAATTCACCTAAGAGGGGAATTCACCCCATTTTCACAAATGAAACCGAGGCCCTGAATGTCTAAAAATCCTTGAGTATCACTATGATTAATTCTACAGATTAAAAATAATCTTTTTTATCATGTAGATAAGAGGTAAAAGTTTTCTAAACATTCCTGCTCCCTGAGAAAGCCAATACTTAAATTTTCTATGGACATAATGTAATATTTTAATGCGTTACTATGTTAAGGAAATCACTCTTTCTCTTTCTCTCTCTCTTTGAAGGGCCTGTTTTATTTTAAAAATGTGCTTTTTTTTTGCATAATTGCAAATTACAGAGTAGTATGGATAACTGTATCGATAAGCAGTATTATATTGGTATCAATACGATTTGAACATCTCTACCCTGGAATCGATCGCACAGGTTCTGATGCAGCAGAGCATCCCCAAACCATTACAATACCAGAGCTTGTTAAAAATGAATCCCTTTCGAAGATGATTGAATTAACCCTTTAAGCTCTGTATATCAGCGGTTCAGTGTAGAGCTGTAGAGTCTTCCTCTTTTCCCACAGTTCTGCATGGTCTCAGTGCACAGACAGACAGACAGACTGAGGCAGATTTTAAAGGCTAAATATTATACAGGTTATTTGGACACGTACAGGTTAAACTGGATTCATCTCTGAACTTTGAATTAACTGTAATGCCATCTAGTGGCTATATCTATAGCCATCTATAGTGGCTACAGAACCTCATCATCAAGAAATGTGCTCATTTGTTTTATGCTTAATGCTTGGTGCCTTTAATTAATATATATATAAATATAATTTTTTTCCACCATGTCTTCAGGATTGATAACTGGAATTCATCGTACTGCCCCTTATTGATCCTTTGACCACACTTTCAAACTTTGTAAAGCATTGTTTCCAAATTAGTAATAATAATAAGAACATATAATAATTAGTGCTGTCGAACAATCTCATCCAAAATTAAAGTTTCAATAATAACCTTATTATGTAGAGTTTGCTGGTTTATTTCTTGAACGAGTAGTGACATCACAGGCATCATTCAGAGGTCAGAGAGGTCAAATACTGCAGCTTTACACGCCGCTTTAATGCCTGTTCCGCCTCAGCTTGTGTATATTAGAGTTAAATCCGTCTTGCGTTTTAGTCTGTGTATAGAAGAGAAACAGCCCATTGTTACACTTGCACGTCGGAGCAGTGCAGACACCCTCTCAGGTGTATTTTTAGCACAGATACACAGCAGAAAATAGTCTGAGGGTGTCAGAAGCAGAATCAGGAGTCCCAAACACACAACATCACCGATGCTAGATCGCTCCTTCAATTTAACTTTAATTTCCTTCAGACAACAACGGGACACTTTATATTTCGACCAAAATAAAAAAAGAATTGTCTGTTATTATCAACATGCAGAATTTACAGTCTCTCTGTCACCAATGCAGATCAACGTTTCAGATTCAAAATCTGATCTGACCCACAACCTGCATGATAAAATGATCCTCAGTTATTCAGACATTAACTGTAATTGGTCCACTGTGGGTTGTGAAATGCTGAAAACTGTGCATAGAAAGTGTCAAAAAACAAATAAATCAAACAGGGTTGATTTGGAAATAATGCCAGCTTTATGCACAAACGGACATCTTTCTTGTGGCATGTGCAAATTCTGTTCCACCAACGCTAATGAAAGCCAACATTTTCATATTTGTACAAATCACTGCATGTTCATGTATTTCTAAATTTCACAGGCCATCTGACGTTCGTTCGTGGTAGTACATATTCATGGATAATTGTGTATGTATTTTTAAAGTAAAACTAATTTGAAACTAATTTCATCCCATAATGCACAGACACTGAAGCACTGAACTGTATTAAATTGAAGAATGATTGGAGAGCATCCAGGGGGTGGAGATGGGTAGGGTTTCATCTGGAGTTGGTGCATCTCTATAATACCAGGATACTTACACGGTAACTCATCTGTCCACTTAATTTAAAGTGTAGCATTGTACTTACAAATTTGTACTTAGACATACCATTCTGAGGCTTGTCACATGTGTGTAGTTACAGAAAAATTACAGCTCTAGATACTAAGTTACCTACTTACACTGTGGTTACATACAAATCTAGTTACTATGTAAGTATAGTCCGCATTAGGATCTTGGCCCTTATGTTAAAAATGTAAAATGTTGCTTTGGTTGCTGTAAATGAGTTAAAGCAGCAAGACGAGCCAAGCGCAAAAATAATCAGGTGATAATGGTTATGTTTTTACATAATTATAATTTAGCTGTTTTTATGTGATATTTTTGTTAGCGTGCTGTTCAGAGATGCTATTTGTCATCGTTGATTCTTGATGTCTGTTTGTGCCCAACAGAAAGACCTTTTTTTTTTTTTTTTGGATTAGAACAGTTTGAAAGAAACCCTCCCAAAAACACAGGATGTTTTGCTGTGTAATCAGTCAATCATTTTTTAATATAGCGCTTTTAACCAAAACCCCATCCATACAGAATGGAGAAAATGTTTTTTTTGGAAGAAACCAGACACAGTTAGGGCTAGTTCTCTGACCGGACGCCCAGCACCTAACCTCCAGTTCAATTTCAAACACAGCTGTGTCAGATAGTGTAAATGACTGTGTGTGTGTGTGTGTGCATCAGGATCTGGTGATCGGTCCACGGGCGCATCTAGGTGTTCTGGTCTCTGATGAACATAATCTCTGGGTGCTGATCCACCATCTAGTCTGGATACAAACTGTGAAAACAGATTGAGAAAGAAACAGGACTAATATTAGCGTAGATGCCATTCTTTTTACGATGTCACAAGTACGTGTTTTATGAGGAGTGTTCTAGGTTCCAGCTGATCTAATTAATGCGGCCTAAAAATCCTTTAACGGATTTGAATAATAAAAGTGCATTAGTGATATTCTAGGTATTATCAAATGGCCAGAGTTTTGAGAACGCAGCGGACGTGCAGGACTATAATGTGATAAGAGCTCGCTCAAGTATTGAGGAGCTAAACCATTCAGGGCTTTATAGGTAATTAATAAGATTTTAAAATCTATTCGATGTTTGATAGGGAGCCAGTGCAGTGTTGACAGAACCGGGCTAATATGATCATACTTCCTAGTTCTAGTAAGGACTCTGGCTGCTGCGTTTTGGACTAGCTGAAGTTTGTTTATCAAGCGTGCAGAACAACCACCCAATAAAGCATTACAATAATCTAACCTCGAGGTCATAAACGCATGAGTCTGCCCCATATTTCTAGATAGAAGAGCGGCACGCAAGTGATCTGCCCCAACCCCAGGAGGGATGAAGACAGGTCTTTTCAACAGCTCTTTTCAACAGGTCAGGTCTGCCCCAGAAACTCATCCAATTGTCTATAAAGCCTATGTTGTTCTGCGGGCACCACTTAGACATCCAGCCATTGAGACCCAGCAGTCTGCTGTAAATCTCATCACCCCGGTAAGCAGGGAGGGGAACAGAGCATATTACATTGTCCGACATCATAATAACGATGTATATAATAACTATACTAAGTAATAACTATATGTACTTACTATCGTTAGGCTTAGGGTTATGTTATTTATGCATAATTTAGTGTTATTATAATAGTCATTACATGTGACAAGGACACCTTGTAGATGTGTACAGAACATTAGCTTTCATGAACAGCAGTGTCAATAGCTCCTGACTGTTTTTATTACCAATTTTTTCATATAGTGACATTAATGACACATTAATTCCTGTTATACTTTTGTGTCATATAGATAATTGTGTGTTGTGTTTCATAAAACACGTTTTACGAAATTGAAAACAGAGTCAGAGGCTCAGAGTCATCGTATGGTTTTGCAGATTTTGGTGTGTCTCTGCTGTTTTGAGTGTCAGCTTTCAGAAACAAGGAAAGATTTAGTGCGTAAGCAAAAACTTATTGACTGGCCTGCTGTTTGATTTCTCAGAACGGGAGGCGATCCTGTCTCTTCCTTGCTTGACCTCTGGCTGTGATGTTGATTTATTATTACGAGTGAAATGGGCGCTGCATTCAGGATCCCTCTGTTTCTATGGAGACCAGAGAGCCAATCAGCTGCCCCGGCTGTGGACCGTACTAAAGGCTGCAGATGGAGGAGGCAGCACATTAAGAAATCTCGCACACACTCCGTTCCTCAGCAGTATCTGTGAACTGCGCAGTATGCGCGTCCGCTTGCTGATGTAAGTGTGTGATGTGTGTGTGACGTAGCGGGCCAGGAGCGCAGCGCTGTAGTGTTGATCCGACTGAATGAGAGCCGCGACCATGGCGCACAGACTCGGCATCATGTGAGTATCAGATATGCGGACTGCATGCATGACAGCGCTCGTGTGTTTCACACAGAGATTGTGTGTGTGCGTGTGTGTGTGTTCTCCTCAGGGAGCTTGTGGTGATGGACTAACGTCCGGATGGAGAGGCGAGCTCTGCTTTGGTCATCATGTGTTTGTTGCAGTAAATGGCAGTGATAGCTCTGTGTTTGCTCTGCTGAGCTGAGGTGTTGTCATGTGTCGTATAAACACCAGGAGCTGTGACCCTCCTGTGTGTGTGTGTGTGTGTGTGTGTGTGTTTGGCTGGAGCTGATGTGCATTATGACGCAATTTCACAGTCACATGCTTAGAGCATAATGTGCTGCTATAAACTGAGAATTGTGATGCTTTTCTCTTTTTCACGTGCAGTGTTCAGTCTGGCCCGTAAATAACGGCAGAAATATTTGGATGCTTTGGATTGACATTTTTTGCAGTTTGTTTATTCTTGCTCTTGTCTGCAAATAAAGCTTAGATTAGGCATCTGAAAGCAGCGTCAGAGATGTGTGAGTGGCTATTGGAGATCTCAAGGTGACTGAGGTTAATCTAAAGGGCACTTTAGCCTTAGTTCATGGGATATTTGTGCATTTTGTAGTAGGTTTCAGCGGTGAACTCAGAGTTACGCAGTAAGTAATAGGAAGCATCCTGCTTGTACTGCACAGTGTGTACTGTACTTTAAACTGCTAGCTATTTATCTATTTATTTTTCAAATAGCATCCAAATCAGTATGATACTTGCAACAATAACATTTCCATTAGTAGTGTGTCACAATGTTGTTTCATGACCCCATCACATTGCATTTATTTCAGCCAGTGGCATCCAATTTTCCTTATTAATCAGATATATATTTATTTAGTTAATTTGTGTTGTGTGACCAATATTGATCAAATAAATCTCTTGTATTTTTTGTTATTAAGGTTATATAATTTAAGGGGAGAAAAGGTTTGCTGGCCAAATTTATATATATATATTTAATATATATATATATATATTAATATGGTTTTATAATAATTATTATTATTATTACTAAATGAAAAACAGGAAGTAGGAAGAATATATCTATTTTATTTATTTATATAACCAAGGATAATGCGCATTAATAGTACATAACAATTTACAAAACAATGATTTATCAAACATTGGCAATTTTCAGCCATAGGTCCCATGTTAAGACCAGAAAGAAAATATAAACTAAGAATATTAATACACAAAATAAAATACAGGAAGACAGTATAAAGACAGGGAGAAAATATTACATTAAAAATACTAAATTGTGAATATACCATATCCATTCAGATCGCTATAAATGATCACAATTTTGATGGGTCGATAACCATATTTTTAATAAAATAAATATTATTCTTTTATTTATTTATTTATTTATTTATTTATTTTTTACAATAAACAACACCCTTTATTTATTATGTTAAAACCAGGAACATTATTTGCCACTTAATATTAGGTGCTGCATGTGATTCCCAATGAGAACTGTTTATGTTTTTACAAAAAAATATGAATGCATTAATAACATTTAAGCTGTATTTGTGAAACACTCCTGTTACGCTGATGTAAGTGTATGGAAATCTGTGAGCGAAGCAGTGACGTCGTGAGTGTGACAGCAGTCTGGTGCAGAGTTACATAAAAGACTCATGGAGAAATGAACTGACATCTTCACCTGCCATTTATCCATCAATATCAGACACAAACTGCCATCTGCACAGCGCACTCTTTATAAGACTACAGTCTCACAGGATGTTTTTAGGAGATGAGAATATGCTTAAAAGCATTTCGTCTCAGAGTCCGTCTGAGGATGAGCGTGTGTTTGAATCATGTCATGCACACTCAGAGCTGATCTGTGAGAGTGCTGGGCTGAAGTGTGTTTGTAGTGTGGAGTAGATGACGTCTCTGTTTCTCCTTGTGTCGTAGGTATGTAAATGCTTTGCACCAGTACTGCTGTCCCGCGCCGTTGCGCTCTAAGCAGCTAGCTGTACCTGCTCCTCTCTCTGAGTGCAGGTAAGAGGCGCTCGAGTCAGAATGCATCCTATCAAACTCAACCCTGGCAGACGTTACGTAATGCTCTGTGCAAACTTCCAACAGCTCTGCTGTTTGCTTGATCTGTCTTATAGTCAAGTTAAATGCATTGCATCAGCTTTTTTCTTATTTTGGTCTTTTTAAAGGTTTTATGTACTGTATAATGCTGCTGTACTTTATCAAAAATGATGTGGAACGATTTAAACTTTTTAGCGGTTTAGTGTACAATGGGGCTGAAGGCACAAATGTGGAATTTAGTGTGCATAATTGTGGAAAAAATCAATGTATATGTTGTATTAAACTTTAATGTAGCAACAGATTTTGTGTGAAAATAAATTATTCAATTATTTTGTATAAAAATCTTATAAATGTATGACCTTTTACCCCACACACAGGGCTAAAGCTAAAATAATGTTCATATTTGCTCAAAACAATCACTTCTATTCTCTGCTTAGTTGAAATTTTTGTTAAATACATATACTGTCATTAAAAAATATTTTTTAAATTTAGATTTTGAAATACAGAAATAAAATGATTTTAATAAGTCATGATTCTGAAAGCATTGAAAGAGATCCAATAATAATTGAATATATATTTATGGTAGCAACATCGTATTTTATTGCATTGCGTTTTGATTTTTTTTAGTTTCTAAACATGTTGATTTATCTCTATTTTTCAACCCAAAGTAATTATTCAGTGAGGAAAGAAAATGATCCTCTGCTGATTTTGTATGTTTGCCCATTAACAAAAAAATAATCAATCTATAAATTTAATGGTAGGTTTATTTTAACAGTCAACAACAACAACAACAAAAAGCGCAATTCAAAAATGTTATGAATTGATTTGCATTTTAATAAGTCAAATAAGTATTTGATCCCCTATCAGTCAGCAAGATTTCTGGCTCCCAGGTGTCTTTTATGCTCTCTTAAGGGGAGTACTCTTGAGTAATCTCAGGTTGTTACCAGCAGAAAAGACACCTGTCTACAGAAGCAATCAATCAATCAGATTCCAAACTCTCCACCAAGGCAAACTGTTGTCCAGGGATGCTAGGGACAAGATTGTAGACCTACACAAGGCTGGAATGGGCCACAAGACCATCGCCAAACAACTTGGTGAGAAGGTGAACGAGTGAACACTTTATTCACCAACGGTCCCTTGGTCTGGGGCTCCATGCAAGATCTCACTTCGTGGAGATCCAGTGATCGTGACAATGGTAAGGACTCAGCCTAGAACTACACGGGAGGATCTTGTTTATGATCTTAAGGGAGCTGAGTCACCAAGAAATCAATTGGTAACACATTGCACCGCATCAAAGGGATGATGGCAATGTACCCTCAGGACCAGGGCATTGAAAATGGGTCTGAAAAGGGCATGGAAAAGGTTCGAGTTACCAAAACCTTAATGACTTAGAGAGGATGTGCAAAGAGGTGTGGGACAAAATCCCTTCTGAGATGTGTGCATCAAAAAACATCTGACCTCTGTGAAGTATAACGTCATGTTTTGTGAAGGGGTCAAATACTTATTTTTATTGGAAAATGCAAATCAATTTATAACTTTTTTTAATGGATTTTGTTGTTGTTTTTCTGTCTCTCATTGTTCAAATAAATCTACCATTAAATTATGGATCGATATTTTCTTTGTCATTGAGCTACAAAAGATACAAAATCAGCTAGGGATCTTTTTTTTCTCTTTTTCTTATTATATCATTTTTATTATCTAAATCATGGCATGGCATGTAACCGAATGGAAAAGTCAGCCGTATATTATTATGTTATTTACCGTGTGCATTACTGCAGAATCAACTTTGCACACATGCGAGTGATCACAGCAAGGATCAGACAAATATACACCTGCATCTTAAAAAAGTGGATGTTTTTGAAAATGCTACAGCACATTTTTTACCATAGAGTTGATTAGATGAAAATAATATCAAAGGCGCCTTTTCACCTTTTAGCCCCATTGTACCCTGAATTTATCATTGTTAAATAAACTTGAAGTCTTTGCATTGAAGATATTTGAAATATTAAATTTGTGAATAAAATCTACTGAAATGGATGTGACTATATATTTTTTATTGTTTATTGTAATTCCAGTTCATGAGAATGAATTGAGTTTTTTTCTGTATCAAGCTGTCTAACGAGGTTTAACGAGATAAGCATCCTTTAAAATGTCAATTTAACACGTTTTTATTCATGTATATATGTATTTACGTTTACATTTTAGTCATTTTGCAGACACCTTTTATCGAAAAGTGATTTACATTTGGGGAATACGTAAAGCAATTCACCATAAAGAGGCAAACAGACAGGAAGTGCTAATATGTATAATATGTATAAGTATAAACCAAATATATATTTACAGTTTTTCTATTTGTAAAAACTGATTTTTTCAAACAACTTTTTTTATTATTATTATATCATGCGTTTATTGTATTTTATCATGTTAGCTGTATGTTGTTGTTTTTTTTACCCAATCAAAATAACTCAACCGTTACATTAAAATGGCTAAAAACTAAGTTGTCCGTTTTTGCAAATGAACTCTTCTGCTCATTTCTCCTCAGAGGACTTTTTATACTTTTCACTAATTCGGATCTGAAGCATTGTAAATCAGTTCAGTGTCTGCAATTGACAGCTGCGTTATTTTCTGTCGCTTATGAATCCCTTGTTCTGTCTCTTTTACTTCTAAAACTAATATTTTTATGTTTGATCAGCAGTTTTTTTAATTAGATTTTGTTAATTCTTTTTTTTTTTTTTTTTTTTTTTTTTTTGACATTATTTTATATTAGATTTGTATAAAATGTCTCATTTTATTTGAGATTTTGAGGCTTAACTAAATTTGATTCATGTTTAGAACTGTTTCCTGTATCTGTTATTCTCATGAGCTGGAATTTTATTGATTTATTTTTCAAGTTGAAATAGAATTATGTGAAACGTGTTACTATAGACCAATCTCCTGTCAGTGTCACAGCTTGCCACACAGTAAAAATGACCCCAGTAGTTCACTCAAAAGAGCGACTCAAAGCGTAAGCCCAGTGCTGCTGAGAGACTACAGTGATGTACTGAGCTGTTCCTGTCAAAACAATACATTCTCACTACCAAAGTGTCTGATGCTCTAAGCATCACTACACCTACTGTAAACTAGAAGCCTGTAGGGTCTTTTTTAGTGACGTGGCTTAAACCTTTACCAACAAAGCACATGTGGAATTATATTTTGCCTTCAATTTTGACATAATGATATAACGATGATGATATATTTTGTGACAGCTAAATGTGTATATATATATATATATATATATATATATATATATATATATATATATATATATATATATATATACAACATGCAGGGCCCTCATTTTTCCCTCAAATGGTGGCTACGAATTAGCCCAACAGAAGATGAGCAGAAAAACTGTAGAAACTGTCCGTTCTTTTGAATTTGTTGCTACTTTTTTTGATACAACATGCTGCTGGATTTCTGCCATCATTCATGCGCTGCAGACATTGGGATTGGTCTATACACAGGAGTATAGATATATATAAAGCATGCTTTTGTTAACAGCCTGGAGAGTTAAGTGCTTGAGGATCCCTAGACCAGCGGTTCTCAGCTGACTCTGAAATCTCTCTCAGATGTGTTTGACAAATAAAATCTTTTGGGGTTTTTTTTGGAGGCCAAATGATACAGATGCCAACAAGAACATAAACAAATCTGCCAAAAATGACCTATCTACATGGGTAAATTTTACTTCTGATAAACAAAATAATCAATTCTCTTATTTAGCCTATGTCATGTTAAACACACCCTTACGTTTTTTCTTCTGTTAAAAGAAGATATGTTAAAGAGGAGGGAAACCAAACACTTTGTGTTTCGCATGGACTTCCACAACATGGAAAAATTAAATATATAACAAACGTAGGTCAGTGGGGACCAGAAACTGCATGGTTACCCACATTCAGTAAATGTGCCGGTATAGTATAGTCGGACATCGGCAACAAAAATGTAGGTTGCATCTATTCGGTTCAAGGTCTGTTCACCTTTGTGCAATAAACAGTTCTGATGATGGGTTTGTGCCTTCATGGTGTCACCCGCGTCCTGAGGCAGTAGTTGTGCTGAGAAAGGCTGGTCTAGAGAGTGCAGGGTGTCACATTGTAGTGTGCTGTTCTTATAGTGTGCTTCTCTCGCAGGGATGATAATGTGCTGCATCAGTTCTGCTGTCCTCCGTCTGGAAGCAGCAGTCCTTCAAGATAGCAGGAGCGACGTCTCCTGCCAGCCACGGATCTGTCCTCTCTCTCAGAGCGCTCTTCATACATGCACCCATGTGTCCGTCTGTCTCCTGAGGGAGCGCTGTATTTCTCTGGGGAATACACGTCACACAAAAACATGTAGCACAGACCGAAATCTGTCTGCAGTAGTTCATTTCGTAACCGCTGGAAGAACGCCGTAGCTGTAGCTCTAGATCTTATGAATACAGTCACGTGTTAACCCTGTAATACAGAGATGCAGAACCGAGCGTGTTTTGCACAGAGAAAAACGAGTGGAAGAGCAACTTCATTCAGATGCATGAAATGAAAAAGCAGTATCTATTTAAGAATCTATTACTGTACCTGCTTTGCCTGATATCAGTAGCTTATTGTCTTGAACATGTAACAAGATTCAAATTAAAACGTTCATTTTTGACCCTCTTGTATATGTTTATTTTTGTATGTATTATTACTATTATTTGGCGCTCTTTATCTGTGTAGATGTTTTTTTTTATTTTTCATTTGTTCAATGTTTTTAGTTGTTCTTGAGAGAATAATAAGAACTGTGTTCAGATTGGCGTATTAACTTATAGCATTCTGCTCAGTAAGTGCTTCTTATCGTGTTTTGTGAAACAGTACTGATAATAGGAATATGGTTTAATGGTAGTATGCTTCATGTTTGCCACATGACCTCATCACATTGTATCATCTCATCATATATTTATGTTTTATGACTTTAAGAACAAGTTCAGGCTTATACTTCCCATTCACTTCACACTGTAAATGAAAGGTGATGGCTGGGATGTGGCTCACATTGGGCTGTGAGTCAAGTTTATTTAAATACAGCTTTTCACAATGCTCATTATTTCAAAATAGTTTTAAAGGATGATGTGGATGTGTGCTAATGCTTATATTCCTTCATAGCAATTAGCAGATTAGCGCTGACTGATAATCAGTTGACATTTTGAGATGATGCAAGCAATTGAGCGGTTGACATTTGCTACAGTATATAGTAGATATCACCCTTTGACATACTTATGTAGTTTTAGTTATATAACTTTATGTAACGAGCTTGCTGATGTGATGAAATAAAAATGAATAAATATGACTGTGACAACTTTCTGGATGCTGTATGTCCAGATTGCATTGAAAAGCCCATGTCCTGCCTCTAGTGAACAAGCCAGGCCATTATATCAAGCTCAGCTTATACTTCTAAGTTTAAAAAGTGGCTTGTGTTATTTGCTGATGTATACTTTGAAAATTCACCATTAATAGCATGCTGTCCAAGAACCTTTGGTATATTGTTTTAAAAATCCTATGATATTCTCTACTCAAACTTGAATATATTGCGTGGATAGTGTATGAATTGATATTTTTTATGTCACTTGCTCAACAGAGATTGCTTTAAAGCAACTTCACAGTATTAAACAGGGAAGTAACAATCAGTTATGCAACTTTAAACATTATGCAAATCCAAAATGTACTACAAAGCATCTGTAGTATTTGTCAGTGCTGTCAAATCAATGATATTACTCAATATTATTACTTCGCCCTAAAATTAACCACTTAAGCCCCATGTCATACCTGTAAAAGCTATGTTTGTCTTCTGAAACAATTTAAGATATTTTGTATTTTGTCCCATTGACTGCCAAGTAAGAAACGCTTGTCATGGTGCAGAGAAGGAGGTAGAACTGTTTTAGTAGTGGTCGATCAGCTTCCAGTCCTTGGAGTCTGTGGAGTTCTCCTGGTGTCTATGTGGGTTTCTTCTGGGTGGAACGCAGGTTTCCGCACAATCCAAAAGACATGCAGCATCTGAGAATAAGACACAATAAACTGCCTGTAGGTGTGTGTGTGTGTATGTGTGTACAGGTTAACATATCCTGGTGGATACTTAAACCTAAATACATGGGGACTCATGGGGATTTGTGTCACGATGGGGACCAAAATTGACATCCCCATGGGTACAAAAGCTTCTGAAATTTTTTGTTGTTTGTTTGTTTGTTTTTGAGAAAGTAAAAATGCTGAATATTTACTGTGAGGAGTAGGGTTAGGTTTAGGGCTGGTGTAGGGCAACAGAAAATACAGTTTGTACAGAATAAACGCCTATGGAGAATCCTTACAAGCGTAGTTGACCAGATGTGTGTGTGTGTGTGTGTGAGCCCTGTGATGGGCATAATGGCCCCAGCATCCTCAGAAACATACAGAGGGCAAGCAGCTTGGATGAGTGATGCTGATGGCGATGAGTATACATCTTCAGTGAAACAGCTCACTAGTCATATCACGATAAACACAGTTTTCCTTCAACACATTGTACAACTGACTCTTGGATAATTGGCAGAACATTTTTACACAGCAAAAACACAGTGGTTTATTTTTTTTTGTTTTTAGTTAAATTCTTGTAGTAAACAAAATGCTGAATTATTACAGTTAGAAACAAAGAAGACAGAATAAAAATAATAAATTACTGCTGGACTCTACAGTTGCCTTGTAAGACTGTGATCCTGGATCAACATCACTGTTCAAAAATATAGTCCTATCACAATCCCTACCCCTAAACCTAACCCTACCCATAATTTACTCTTAAAATCAGTTGGAAATGAAGCACCTAACCCTGGTCATAACAGATATTTCCTGAATAAAATATCCCTTAATTCTGATTGGTTGATTGGAACATTGTTCCAGGATCAATAAGGATGTTGTTGTACTTGGTCAAATCATACTCACCTGGATTCTACCACTACTCTTTTTGCTTTACTTTTTTTTTGTACATTTATACAATGTTTTAATAAATTTATGTTACAACATGAATAAATGATTTCATCATTGAAGCATTTTTTTTTACCCATACCACCCTATAACTATTAAAACGTTGTTAGCTGTTCCCTGTTAGCTGGGCATGTGCCATCAAATGTCTCTCAAAATGTCTCTCAGCCTATTACACCAATATCAAATGAAATGCTGTGCATTTCTCATGCTTCTAAATGGTTCTGTTGTGAATAATGAGCATTTGGAAGAGCTTGAGTTCTACTGATAGGTTGCTTTACATTTGCCTATTTACTGAAGACCGAAATATTTTTCAATGCAGTACAATTATTACACACTGTGATTATGCACATGACATCATAGTTTTTGGAAGATGAGGGAGTCCCTCCCCTCTGACAGCCCAAGCACCAGGGTATTGTCAGCAAACCATTTGCAAGTTCAGTAGTGATGTTGTTGCCAGGCAACCGGCATTCAGCATATATAGGTGGAGATCTCTTCATGGATGCAGTGGCTGTAATGCACTCATAGGGAACAGCTGAGGAAAATCCTGCAGCACGAAGCACCTGTGCTCTGGAAGTTGCCAATCTGATACAGTACATGCAGTAAACACCGAGGCGCATGTCAGAGACTCCATCTTCCTGATGTTTGCTGGATCTATATGTAAAGACGCTGAAGCCGATGCAGTGAGGGTGGATCTAGAGCTGACCTGGTTTCTTACCAAGGAGCCGGATGCAGTAGGAATCTCCTCCTGGATACACAGAGTGCACCGGGCTCGTCTGTGAGCTCCGGAGGATGCTTTGGCTTCTTCGCAGCCTCCAAAGGAAGCAGAAAGCTGGACGGTGGGATGGTCAGGGGCGCTTGGCCCATCAGATTCGCCGCAGCATTGCACAAGCTGCAGACAGTATGTAACATACAGAGATCTTCTCTGCTGCACCAGTCTCGCGTCTCTCAGGTGAAAATGGAGGTTGATCTTTTTGCCATGTGACTGAGCGTTCAGCCCTGAAAATGTCAAGATTTAAAGCTCTGTGTTTGGATTATTGGCAGTTTTTGTGCCTGCAGCCTAATAGCGCATTTTTCAAAAGGTAAGTGTGAGTTGTCAATCAAAATAATGAATGCTCTAAAAACAGTTTAAGCAGAATTTATATTGAATATGACAATCATAACTGGTAGTCTTTGAGCAGTTGTTTTGTGTTTTTAGCTTTAATCAAAAATGCTTTTCAACTGATGTCACCTTGTAGGCTAATGTGAATGTTAACTATACACGATAGCTGTTTAGGCAGTGTTTTCAGCTGGTTATAAATGTTATAGCAGTCCTTCTGAAAGTGGATTATTCAGTAGTGCTGAGCTTTTGTCGTCATTGTTTCAGTAATAATGCTAGATTTGAGAAAGGATCCGTGCACAAGCTCTTTCCCAGTCATTCAGCCTCTTCAGAAGTGAGCGTTTCACCGTGAGCTCACTTCAGCTCTGACTCTGTGCTGGTAAAGATCAGGCACTTTTCATCATCCAGTCAATTCCACAGAGATAACATCAAGTATTGACCTGCACATTTTCGTATTTAATATTTTGTTTAACTGTAACACGTATTAAAATGGGGTTTTAACTAACACAATTTAATCAAGGTAACACACGGTTCTCTGAACATACTGAGTGTCATAAAGACTGTACTTTATAAATTTAATTAGATTACATTAAAGCACAGTACATGAAGAATTTTAGTAATTTGAGTAGAAGTTGCACTTTATTTCAATGTTTTTTCATTTTGTATAAACTACATTTAGATTGATTTTTTTCTGGTTCAGGGGTTTCTAACAGACATCTTTAATGGGTCATTGATTTTTATTTAAAGGTGATAAAAAATATGTTTTGTCAGTGATAGAAATATGATTTAAGACGGAGGCCTAGTGTAAGCAAGTTTAAGCAGAGACAGTACGAGACAGTAGTGCCCTACAATCTTAAAAGAGCACACTTTAAAGGGCTCTGTCCCTGATCAACGATTCTCTTTTTCATTTAGAAGGCTGTACTATCCCGCCACTCTCCCATTCATAATAATAAGAGTGAACCATCTTTGTATTTCTGTAGTCTGTAAGATAAGTAGATGTAATCAAGTTTCATCAGTTAGCTACTGAACACCGGTAAGCATTATTTATTGGATTGTCCCATAGAATCTAAAATGAGTTGTGTTTTGAGGGTTATTGCTTTTTTGTTTGGTTTGATGTGGACATTTTAAGTTTTGAAAATTGTAGGATGTATTAAACGTACAAAGGCCTCTTATGTGTAACATATAGTTTCTTATGACATGACCTCATTGAGAGAGAGAGAACTATTCAGTTAGAGGACGTTCTGGATGTGTGAGTGGGATTGTGGGATTTACTGGACATAAGGGTTTAATGTGAATATGTGGACCATGGTCTCTGGTTATACATCAAGGCTTCCTATCACGAAGGGTTCTGGTGGTCAGACCAAACAATTCTGAAAACAGCTCTAGTAACATAAGATTTCGACTTCTTCTAGTCTTCTAAAACCCCTAAAGTAAAGGTAAAGAGACAGGTAGAGACATGAGAGCTAATGACAGAGACTAGAAAACTACAAACTGACTACAAACAGAAAGAGGAAACTATGAAAACAGAAAGCACATAATAAAAGTCCCAACAGAGAACAATGCAGATGGAAACATAAAAGTACAATTTTATTTTTACATCACAGTTGAGTAGAATTATATTTTTTGACTACAGTAGTAATAGAATTTGCAGGGTTGACCTAATTGTTATTAAAACAAATATTAATACATTTTCATATTTTATGTTATTTTGTAATTGTTTTACAAGCCTACTTTTTTCCCAGTGGGGAAATATTAATAAAAATGCGAATGTTCACAATGTTCTTGAATACATGTAATGTGGGGGGGAGTTTTTGTGAAGCAAAGTAAAACAAAAACTTACGTAATACAGTTTCTAAAGCAGATGATGTTTGTGAGAAGAAACTCTCAGTAAAGAAGCAGCGTGACATCTGAGACCTCAGATAACTTGATCTACTCATCTGAGACAGCAGACAGCATTACTTATTTACTGACTGTCCCAGGCTGCCGTGGACTGGATCATTCAGTGCTGCTGTCTGATTGTTGTGTTGAAGGTGCTTGTGTCTTTGGCTGACATCAGTGGTCTTCTCTGAGCTGCCTGGGACGTGAGTGTGCTTCTCTTTTTCATTCAATGAACACATTCTCATAGTCTGCCGGAGCTTACTAGACTTATATTGAAAAAAAAGGCTTGTTAGACTTTGCCTGCTCCTTCATTTTTGTTAGAATTTGTTCAGTGAGAATATATTATTTGTCTATATATGGATGACATTAATTCAAAGAGAAAGTTTACTTCAGGAAGTGTGGTATTTGCTAGGTCATCCACATTTAGGTTTCATGAG
This sequence comes from Puntigrus tetrazona, assembly GCF_018831695.1. Classification (NCBI taxonomy): domain Eukaryota; kingdom Metazoa; phylum Chordata; class Actinopteri; order Cypriniformes; family Cyprinidae; genus Puntigrus; species Puntigrus tetrazona. The sequence goes on along the minus strand of NC_056721.1, from coordinate 931,338 downwards.
TCTGTACTGACCAACAATTCCTGACTTAAGCGCAAATAAAATGACCTATGTTTCCATCCAGATGTTTTTATGCATTAAAATGCTGGATAGAAGATTATTAACATGATCTGTCATACAACTGGAAAGAAGTCGATTTCTGGGGTCTAACTCTAATGCTCTTTGCGGATCATTTCTGACAAACTAGCTGTCCAACCAACCTCTAAAGTTGCCTGCAAGGGTTGAATTGTATATTACCTTCAGTCATTCCAGATAATTGAATGTTTTGGAATATCTGTAACTACTGAACTTGTATTTTTTGACATTTAAATTGATTCTGTGTTTGCTGTAAGTTAGTCTTTACCCTCTTGCTCCACCTCCCCCAGCTCCACCTGCTTAGGTCTGCTACAGTGGTTTAATGTGTGCTATTTGTGCAGCATCAGCATGTCTTACAAGCTCATAGCAGTATGGCTTTAGATAAATTGGCAGTTTCAACTCTCTGCTGTTGCTCTGCTGCTGCAGCAGCAACAATAATCAACAGCAGCAGAAGTTACCAGATCTTTTCCGCCAAGAGCGAATACATTAACATTGCTATAACCAATTTGAGATGTCCAGTTTGAATTGCACACCATCTAAAATGTTGTTTTAGTCATTTTGAAATGCCATAGCCAAAGTCTGTCATCAAAATGATTTGGTATAATAAACACCATGTAGTACAGGCAGAGTTATAAAGCTCAAAGGATTAATTTTTATCTAAAAGCAAAGACTGACCTAGCCCCCACATGTCTACATCACTATGTGGTAATATTTGCATAATGTACCCCATAATGCAGCAACAAAAAAAAACGTGGTTTCAGTAACGGAGCAGTGTTGATGCAGCCATGTCAGGAGACGCTATGTGTTTCTGTGCCAAAGCAAAAGCACTTTATATGGCTTTCCGAAGTAGATGCAGTTCATTAAGATTACTCACAACAGAACGGGAGAACCCAGGTGTTCGGATTTGGGCAACAAATTTGTTGTGAACCTAGGAGACTACAAAGCTGACTGTGCACAAAGGCTATAAAAAATAAATGGGTCATTTCTGACTTTTCTTTGACAACCGGGTGCTTTTGAATCAGCTACTGTAAGTGTTTTGTTAATCGTTTAAGTATTTGCTATTGACTGTTCAAATGTGTGAGTTTGCAACGTGTAGAGTAACTTAATCACAACAGCAGTCTTCTGTGATCCATGCGCTTAAAGAAGTTTATAACTTCGCTGTGATCCACTGGGATTGCATAAAGTTCAATAAGAATATGTTTGAAGAAAAATAGGTATAATCTTACCTATTCTGTTGCTAACTGCATTATTTGTTTAACCTGTTTATGTATGTCTTTGAAAAGAGGGGAAGGTAAAACGAGTAAAGTATTTTTGCCTATTTTTAAATATAATTTGGATAATTATGTCCAACACAATTCCAGTCAAAATAGTAGATTATAATTATGTTTGTTTGTTTTCTATTTACTACAACATTACTTTAGTAAAAAAAAACATGTTTCCGTGTGTTTATACATGTGAAGACGGCGAGCTCGATTAAAAAATGAATTAGCTAGCGAATGCGAATATTAACAGTGTAAAGAACCATCCGACCATATAATGTTAACAAACTGTATCAGCATTTATAAATCAAAGAAGAATTTTTTTAGAAATATAAGAGGATCACATTTTCATCAACAGTTTTCACAATAATACCCACCTAATTGCTACTCAGAACGAGCCCAATAGCATTTTCCTTTTGATCCGTTTAATCCTCCCTAATCTATCTTGTACACGACACATGAAAACTGATATCTCAGGAGACTATGTTCTGTATCCCGAGCACCAGTTTGCACTCAGTATTCCCCTTTTATTTTTTCATTTGTTAAACAAATTTGAAATGTGAAAATGTGTGTTTCATGTCAGAATGGTTTGGTTTGGTTTGTGAAACCTGCCCACTGCCGGTTTACCCAATTGTATTTCGGCACCCCAGGTTGCCAGTTGCTGGAAAACACTGCATTTTTTATTTAATTTTGTCGTCATGTGCACCCGTTCCTGCTGGTTTCGGCAATCTGGCAACCTGCTTGTGCATCAAGTCTGAGGAGGAGATGACGGGTGAAAAAAAAAATCCGCTCCAGTATTTTGAATTTGGACTGCAAGAAGTAGTTCAACCATCAGAGATCACAGGGAATGGCTGCAGGGAGCAGAGGGGCGGGGCTTTGCGTAGCGTTTATGCTGGGGCACTGCAGTGCGTGTGTGTGTGTGTGTGTGTGTGTGTGTGTGTATATGCAGTGCATTTCATTCCCAGTGTATTATTAGAGTCTGGGTTTCCCTGGCTGAAGCTCATATAGTCGTGTTCTATAGAGCTGCGGTCAGCAGCATTCAGACTGACGGGAAACAGCTGGACACACTGTGTGTGTATGTGTATGAGTGTGAGTTTGTAAAATAGAGCGGCTGCTGAAGGCTACAGTAGATTGTTTTCTCATTAACAGCGACTGTCAGGTTTTTCATCACTTAAACGCCATCCACGTGTTGTTCAGTAGCTTAGGCTTTTACAGGCAAGGGGTCACATGTCGTCTCAAGTTAGTTATTTTTAACCTGGGAGTTGCTATTAAGCTCTGAAGAATGATTCATTATTTCCTGCGAAGTAAAAAGTAGTTTTATTGTTTTTTTACTACTGACCTTCACTTACTGTCCCCGAGCTTTAACCAATACATCATATCAGCAGTTTATTATTAGGAGGCAATTAATAGGTGTGTAAATAATTATTGTCAAAAACAAATTCACCTGATGTTCTTCTTCCGCTCAAAGAAAAAAAGATTGAATATAGACCATCACAATACTTCAGTGCTGGTAACCAGAGCTCAGATGTAATGTTGTTGCCCCATCTGCTGGGTGAAAAACTAAACAATGCAAACTCGCATCTGAAAGTCTGTTACATAAGCTGCTCCTGACTGATGGAAGTGTTGTTTCTGTCCTGAGGGTGTTGTGTGCTCTACGTTTGGTCAGATAGGGAATGCGATATTCTCATGAATGATTCAGTATCATCTCTCCTGCAGGACGAACCAGCTCAGTGATCTTCACGTAAAAACTAAGAAAAACCTAAAGTCCAGTATCACAGCAGCAAAAACTGCATGGGATCTCCTGGTATTGACCTTAAAATGACATGCTTTTCTGTAGGGTCTAAATTCTTTAGACCGTGACTCTTTTTGAACAGAAAATAGTCCTTCTCGTAAAAATAATTATAATTTGAGATAATTTAGGATTAGTTTAAGTTTGTGTCAGATTGCAAAACCCTAGAAAAATAAAATTATATTCACAATTCAAAAATGTGTATTTTACACATCATGTATTTTTGTATTGATAATAGTACAAAAGATTAAAGAGGCAAAGATTGCTTTACTAAGAACTTTAAAGATTGTTATTATTTGCCATGGATGATGACATGATACCTCATGTTTGTGTTGAGCTGATATTGATACGGGTTCTTTATCTGTAGATAGCTGACCTCAACTGCAGACGTTGCAGATCGCACATGTTTTTTGAATGAGAAACGCGTGAATGCGTATGATAATTGCTGAACTAATGAACTCATTGATTATTTGACCTAGCGTCAGATCTGCAGTCAGCCGCCATGTTGGTCTCTTGAAAATCTACGTCTGTAAAAGGTCTAGATTGTCTATGTGGCTTTCTTTCTTTATGTTATAATTTCTGTACGTTCTAAGTGATGTTACAATTTTGTGAATACATTTAATTCGTAACGTAAAGCTATTTCACTGCTAGTACTGTGCTACACTTTTCAAGGGTGGTGTTGCTTTTTAGCACCCTGAAGGGTGGAGGCTATATTTCATATTTTCTGGTCAGTTCTTGTCGAGCCATATAACTTTGTGATGACTTATGGCTGGTTAATGAGAATATAATAACGACTGGCAGACACAATAATAAGACGTTGTGATTGGAGGCCTGCTTTGAGTTGAAGCAGATGTTTTCTGAGAGGCCAGTCGGGCTTGACCCGGATCTGACATCAACCTTTTTGTGAATAACACTTCAAACCCTCCTCTAAAGCTCCAGTCCAGTACCTTTTAGTGTGCTACGAAGTAAACACAATCAAGATCGCATCAGCTGCTCCAGGTTTGCTGCTAAAGAGGAGATGTGAGATAGGGAAGTTTGATGTGACAGGTGAACCGTGGAACTACTTCCCAACTTGAGCGAGCAAAATAGCACAAACATGCTCACAGTATAATTTCTTCCTTGACTTACGGATGTTTGCACTGCTTTTCTGAACTTGCGCACCGTTCTACCCTTCAGCAATGCAACGTTTGAAGTTTTAGTTGCAGCGACCAAAGGAAGCAGTGATTTTCTCCACAGGGAGAGAAAATGTCCCGCTTCTAATTAGAGGACGTGGTCACCTTCCTCCAGTAATGCAGCCGCAGTGATTGGTGTCCTTGTAAAGGAAACAGTTGGCCATCTGGTACTTATTTTCTCTTTTTCCTGTCACCTCACATGCCATTATTCAGAGAGGGCCAGTGAACCTCCTCGTGCCGTCATCTAGAGCCCTGTCAGCTGCTTGTCACATCATACATTTTTATACTTGACCTCTATATATACTTGAACTATATATAATGCCCTATGATGTTATTAAATATTTAAGGCCCGATATACCACATTAAGACTACTGTTACTGTGTGCATGTTGAAACTATATATACATTTTAACATAAACTAATAAACGTAATGTGGTGCATATTTATCAGTGATAATAAATACATAACGGGTAAAGGTACTATAATAGTACTAATAAACTGATATTATACTATACTATACTATTGTACTAATAAAAAAAAAAAATATATATATATATATATATATATATATATATATATATATATATCATTCCTTTTAAAATGGACATTGCTTTATTTATATTTACACATTTTAGCCAGGTTTATACTTTTTAAGTCAATACACTTTAATTATATAATTTAATTATATTAATATCTAAAAAAATTGAATCATAGTTATTTAATTTATATTAATTTATATGTATTATATTAATATTTATGTAATATGTCCTATGAAATAAAATAATATAAATATATATAAATAGACCTTTCATGTCATGATTTTTTAAATATACATACTCTTTTCTTAATTTATCTTTTATGTTTGACTTAAAAATACATTTTATAAGAAATTCAATCACATGAATATTACATTTGGGCTTTGTTATGCTTACTATTACTTTTATGTTTTCACGAATATTTTTTACGGATGACAGAAATTACATATATTTACAGAATAAGGGGCATCCATCTGAATCATTGATGTTTGTAATGTGAAATTATGATTATTTCTATTAATTAGAATGTAGATTTCTGTTTAAAATCCACTCATGATTCAGTGAATTGTTTTTGTGTTGCATAACACCGTGTACAAAATGTAATCGTAAGTACAGAATATAAGAACAAGAATCAATATCATAGTCTATATAAGGCTTCCGTATCCACATAGAAATTCAAAGGAAGGTCACTGAATCAAGGTCAAAGAATGCTCAGCGTCTTTAAAAACATGCAGCATGTTTTTGTAATGCTGAGGAAGCATGTGCATTTGTCTTTTAGAGTCTAAACACATTAAGAATGTAGACTTAAAGCCTAAACTCATGACCGTCAGAGCAAAGCTAGAGAGTTTGAACGGGACAATCTCTCTCTCTCTCTGAAAGGCTCTATTAATAGAGGTGCTTCCTCTTTTTCCCACATGCATTCCTCCGCCGCCCCGTGCTGAAGTCACCCTGTGAGTGTTCACTCATTCATTGGCTCCTTCCCACTCTCCCGCCTTCCTTCAGAAGCTCAGTCTCTGACTGCAGATCTAAAGCAGGATTTGCGTTTCGTCAGGTCTGTCGTGGGATTCCTCTCGGTGGACGTGACAGATAGAGAGAGTCTTGTGCTACGCTCGGGTCCAGGGATGGTTGAGTTGGCTGCGTTGTGGATGTGTGTTCTTCTGCAGATATGTGGTGTTTGCAGTGCAACTCAGAGAAAACACAGTCTTTGCTTGAACTGGAGCTGGACAGCTGGTAAGACTGGACTATAACTAGCGTTTGGGTAACTAAAGTTTAGGTCTGAGCTAATGTTTAAACAGTGCATTTTGAGTATAATGAATGCCATTAAAGAATATTTGTTTATATTAGTGCTGTCAAATGAGTAATCAAAATTTTTTTATAATATATGTGTGAAAAATATATTTAGATATTAATTGGTGACGTCAAACCAATAGTTGCATACAAAATAAAAGTTTTTGTTAGCATTATACATGTGTGTGTGTGTGTATGCATATATAAATACATACAAATACAGCATATATTTTGAAAATATGTACATGTATTTAAATGTATATATTTGTATTCATATAATGTATGTTGTTTATTTATATTATAATTTTTTTTTTTACCATGAGCGTAACATTTTCAAATATATACATGACATAATGTGTATTTATGTATAAATAAAAAAATACTTTTAATAAGAATTTATTTGATATATATTGGATGTGCTTAATCGCAATGAATAGTTTGACAGCACTAAATTATTAAATGAAGCACACACACATATTATGTAAACAATTTTTTTTGTTTTGGATGCGATTCATTGTGATTAATCATTTGACAGCACTAGTTTATATTGGTGTATATAGTGTGCTTACAGGAAGTGGCCTTTGTCAACTTTACAGTACACTTAAATTAAGCCAACAAAGGTTTCAAAGTGCGTTAATGTTTGTATTAAACTATATATATAAACGTTTGTCATATTCTGTTAACCTGGTCAATGTAAAATTCTTTCCTCAATGGTTATGTGCCCGGACAGAAGCGTTGCTCTATATTTATGAGATGATCACATTAATGAAAGGTTTTTTTTTAGTCCTTCCAGCTAAGAGATACAGTGAAGCGAGACTCTTCAGGTCTCAAACACAAAGTTCTCGGACAGTACGAAAAATATATTAATATATTTGCTTTTCAGAGATGTCCTCAGCTGAGGTTAGGCATCTTACTCAAGGCTTTCATGTGAAGGAGTGCTTTAAAGCTTCGTGTTATGGTTTATTTATAATGTCCAGTGTTGTTGTGGTAGGTCTGTGCTTCTCTGGTAACTAGCGGAAGGCCATGAGGCATTTGTCATTTTGGATGAATTTTCAGTTACACTTTATTTTTAAGGTGACCTTGAGTAATATTAATTAATTACATGTACTTACCTGGTTACACATGTAACGTGTAACAGGGGCACCTTAAAATAAAGTGTTACCGAATTTTCAAATTGTTTTACAGTTTCTTAATTACCTGTGGTTATGGAACTCAGGGCCTGAGCTTTGAGTTCGACACTTGTGTTTTTGTCTGTGTCACATGTCTGCAGTGCTGAGCTAGATAACACCAGAAAGATCAGCAGCGAACGGCTGCTTCCTTTACTGGAGGACACATAACAGCCACCTCATATCCTGCGCCAACAGCCCTGCATCAACACCAAAAATCAACAGACCATTCGACTTGTTATAGCGCTCTTTGTTATGTGTTGCCTGTGTGCTTCTCTGGTTGCCTTTGGTTGTATCATCCAATAATTCAGTGACTAGTTGTCAAACGTCTGCTAGAAGAGCTCTTATATTTGTACTTTAAATGCTTGAATGTCAAATATGATGACTTTTACTTGTGGCTTTGTGTTTTATTTGTCCAAACTCTTTTTGAGATCGCTGTATGTTTAATATGTGATGTTGTGTTTGACTGTCATCTAGTGGGTCATGTGACCTGCAGTGTGTTTCAGGCACATATGGAATTCCTCTTGAGATGACCAGCATGCTCAGACACACACACACACACACACACACACACACATACACAGGGCTGAAGTCTGCTCTTCATTAACGTGATGGACTCCTAAAGTTTTGCTTTCTGCCCTCGTTCTCATCCACCTTTATTCATTTGGAATGCTGGAATCCCCCTGATATTTCTCAAACACCTCTCTCTCTCTCACACACACACACACACACACACAAACAAAATACACATA